>NW_028270149.1:20732802-20884677 GCF_037043375.1 Chiloscyllium plagiosum
TCCACCATTGATGCACAAAGATGCCCAGATCTCTTTGCACTGACACATTTTGAATCTCCTTCCCATTTAAATAATAATTTGCCCTTTTATTTTTCCACATTATCCACATTAAACTCCATCTGCCAGGTCCTGGTCTATTCCCCTAGCCTTTCAATATTCATCTGTAATCTCCTTATCTTCTCACTAATGCCCACCTATTTTAGTATCATCTGCTAACTTTGCTACATTACACTCTATCCCTGTTTGCAGATCATTTATACGGATTGTAAGTAGTTGAGGTCCAAGAACTGAACCCTGCAGCACTCCACTAGTTACAGTTCACCATCCAGAGAAGAACCCAGTTATCCCAATCCTCTGCTTTCTGTCAGTCAGCTAATATCCAAACCAAAACTCTACCCTTAGCCCCCTAGGATCTAATCTTCTGGATGAGTCTTTTATGTGGCACCTTGTTAAATGCATTCTTGAAGTTTAGATATACCACATTCAAAAGATACCCATTATCTACCTTGCTGGTTACTTCCTCAAACAACTGCAGCTAGTTTATTCTTACTCTTCATGAGACCTTGCTGACACTGGTGACTTGAACTTTGTTTTTTTTCCAATTGTTCAGTATGCTCCACCTTTATTATTGACTCCAGTAACTTTCCCACTATAGAGGTCAAACTAACTGGTGTCTAGTTTCCCAGTTTTTGCTTGTATCCTTTTTTGAATAAAGGTCAGAAGTCACACAACACCAGATTATAGTCCAACAGGTTTATTTGAAATCGCAAGCTTTCAGAGCACTGCTCCTTTATCAGGTGAAGTGCAGAGAAGCACATAGGCACAGAATTTATAGGCAGAGAGGTCAAAAGATCAGACAAATGGTGTGAGTGGAGTGTTGACCGGCTGAATAATAAGTCTCTGCAGGTGATCAAGAGTATCAGATGGTGTGTTATGATCTCTCCATCTGAATTAATTTGTACAATTTTGGATTACTTGTTAGTTTGGTTAGACCCTTGGCATGTAACTCTTATACCTTCATGTTACCCCAGCCATTTGGTCTGTCTCCAGCACTACGTTATAATTAATTTTTTGTAATTGTCTCTCAGGCTCAATTATTTGGGTTATAGATCATTCCTTCACTTGCTTTTCAACTGTTGAGACTTTACTCACACCGTCTGATACTTTCGATCACCTGCAAAGACTTGTTATTCAGCCTATTGGCACTCAACGCACACCATTTGTATGATCTTTTGATCCCTCTGCCTATAAATTCTGTTAAAATTCACACAATACAAGGTTATAGTCCAATAGGTTTATTTGGAGACACTAGCTTTCTGAGCGCTGCTCCTCATCAGATGGTTGTGGAGAAGGAGCATGAGGCACAGAATTTATAGCAAAAGGTTACAGTGTCATGTGGCTGAAGTATATTAAACAAACTTGGATTAAGCCTTTCATCTTTTAGAATAGTTTTGCTAGTTTCGGTTTGTTAATATATAAATCCCAGAACTCCTTTTAAGTCACATTCTCAAGATAACTTCAGCTTTTCTAACAAAATCTGTCATCTCACCTCAGACATTGTCAAGACGTATTGCTTCTTTCACGGGACGTGGGCATTTCTGGCAAGGCAAGAATGGACTTGCTAGGCCATTTTAGAGTGTAGTTAAAGGTCAACCACATTGCTGTGGAGTTGTCAATGTGAAAATACAGTCTGCTCCTGGCAAAATGGCAGTTGCTGAATTCAGGAGTACAACTTACAGAATTGGGATACCATTACCGACTTAGCTAAACCAGAGATCCCCTCTAGCAATATGGAAATGTAGATTTTAGTGTTTGATTGATCAGTTTTTGACTGTGTGTGCCTGATGACTATTTACTGGATGATGTTGTGCTCCCAGTCAAGTTTAGGCGTGGTTACAGAGAAAGTGAAATTACACAAAGTAAGAAGATATAAGTGTGAGAGTAGACAATATAGCAGCATGAGAAAAGAACTCCTGTTCAGTCAGAGAATGTGGTATGTCATCGCTGCATTTATTAGAAGCACAAAACACAGCACAAATCCCAGTTTTCATTTTAACTTCTCAGATTACAGAAAAGGCAGAATTCAAATTCTCAATTTGCTATAATATGTTTTGAACTCATGCTCTCTAGATTATTAGCTCAGTTCTCTGTATTAATAACAATTATTTAATTAGTCATAATTTGGAGATGCTGGTGTTGGACTGGGGTGTACAAAGTTAAAAATCAGCCAACATCAGATTGTAGTCCAACAGGTTTATTTTGAAGCACTAGCTTTTGGAGCGCCACTCCTTCATCAGGTGGTCGATGGGAACAGAGCTCCGAAAGCTGACACTTCCAAGTAAACCTGTTGGACTATAACTTTGTGTTGTGTGATGTTTAACTATTTAATTAGTAGCCTCTATGTTAATGTATCCCAAAGACGTACACTGACTGTATTCAATTTTTACTTAAAGCAGAAGGAAACCCCCAGAGACAATTGTAATCTTCCTCATCTGCCAAAAACAGATCTTTTTCATAAGGAAATACTTCAGGGCTAAACCCAGAAAAAATGTAAAGGAATCGTATGTTTCCAGAGTAGGGTCTTATCCCTGAGTGATGTCTTCTGCAGTAATTATTAAGTTATAATGATGAAGCTGTCGCATTTTTTAAAAACAGTGATGCATATGTTTTGTGGTTAGACTGAGCCCAAACTGAAAAGAATCTCTGAAATGAAGGAAGGGCCAACAAACTGAAAAATGCTGCTTCAGTCTAATACATCCATGTTAAATCGGGAGGTGGCTTTGGCAGAAGAGAACTTATTTGGCAAGTAAGAACAGATCCAGTTGAAAGCCCACAGCAAGTCAGTCAGCATCTGGAGGTGTTTTAGATAGCGTGCTACATCTGGACTGAAGTCTTAGTTAAAATGCTCATTTATCTTTACATTGTAGGTACTGAGTCCCATGCTGCACATCAGTGCATTGTTGTTTCTCATTGTAATGTTGATCATTTTATTTAATGTCAGCGCCTTATCATTTAAAATAAGATATCAAAGGAGAAGTGTAATCAACATCTTCAACATCACCTGTACTGTTATAGTTGATACTTGTCAAGCGTAATTCCCATTTGTTTGGTAGCTATGAGCAGCAATAAGGAATTGTGTTCCTGTGACGTTCCTGATAATTCTGAGGTAAAGCACATTGAATTAGATCTTGGCGAAAGATGTTGCAGCCACGTCACATGGAATGCATGCTCACTGGGAGTGAAGCAAGGTCAGTCAGATAATGATGTTAATGGGTGTACTGCAAAGATCAGACACCAGTAATGCTGTCTTGGAGCACAACATTTAAACCAACACCTTCTCTTAACAAACTCTTGGGTAAAGGTGAACAAGTGTTGAACAGCATGAAGAACCTATCACCAGTGGTAGGACTCATTTACTGCTTACAGGTGAGTTGCTGCTTGATTTTATTTTCAGGCTGTGTTGCAATTCTGCAGGTTTTGGTGCTTTGCAGCAGTGCTGAAAGTTGCAGGAGTGGTGTGGTAGATGTCGAAGGACTCCCCTCCTGGGATTAAGCATGACTGAGGGAATGAACAGAGATTAAACAGAACAGGATAATTTTCGAGAAGAAGGAAGAGGTGAAATGGAAGGAGGATTAGGGCTTTCAGCAGGAAGGCAAATTCACACATGGTGTTCAGGTCATCAACAACAATCAATGTTTGTGAGATCTCTGCCTCACTAAGGAGGTCAACATTGAAATCTGCTATTTGCTTCAGCTACAGGTGCAACATCAGAGCATTCTTGGTGGTTCTGTCGATTTCCAAAGCTATGAACTGTCATGCAGTGGGAGAAAGTGAGGACTGCAGATGCTGGCGATCAGAGTCGAGAGTGTGGTGCTAGAAAAGCACTGCAGGTCAGGCAGCATCCAAAGAGCAGGAGAATTGACATTTAGAGCATAAGACCTTCATTATGAATGAGGCTTGTGGGTTGGGGGAGCTGAGAGATAAATGAGAGAGGGATGGGGCTGACGTGAAGGTAGCTGAGAAAGCAATAGGTAGATGAAGGTGGGGGAGAAAGTGATAGATCAGAGAGGAGGGTGGAGCACATAGATGGGAAAGAGGGACAGGTCAAATGGGCAGTGCAGAGTTGGAGGCTTGGGACTAGAATAAGATTGGGGAGAAGGGAAATGAGGAAATTGATGAAATCAACATTAATTCCATGAGGTTGCAGGGTCCTAAGGCAGAAGATGAGGCGTTCTTCCTCCAGACGTTGTGTGGTTAGGGTTTGGTGATGGAGGAGGCCCAGGACCTGCATGTCCTTGGCAGAGTGGGAAGGGGAGTTGAAGTGCTCAGCCACAGGGTGGTGGGGTTGGTTGGTGTGGATGTCCCAGAGATGTTCTCCGAAATGATTTGCAAGTTGGCGTCCTTTCTTCCCATTGTACAGGCGACCACATCGGATGCAACAGATACAGTAGATGACATTTGTGGAAATACAGGTAAATTTCTATTGGATGTGTAAGGATCATTTGGGGCCATGGATGGTGATGAGGTGGGAAGTGTAAGTGCACGTTTTGCACTTTTTGCAGTGGGAAAGTGCCAAGCATGGGGTGTGAGCTGGTGGGGGTGGGGTGAATATGACAAGGGAGTCGTAGAGGGAATGGTCTCTCTGAGACACTGATAGGGGTGGGGAGGGAAATATATGTCTGGTGGTGGGGTCTGTTTGTAGGTGGCGGAAGTGGTGAAGGATGATGTAATGTATCTGGAGATTGGTGGGTTGGAAGGTGAGGAGCAAGAGAGTTCTGCCCTTGTTCCGTTGGGAGGGATGGGGTTCAAGGGCAGAGGTGCTGGAAATGGAGGAGATGTGCTGCAGGGCATCGCCGGCCATGTGGGAGGGGGTATTGCGGTCTTTGAAGAAGTCATGCAGCGGGGTCCTTTTAGATTGAAGATTATAGCAAGACCCTGCAGATTGCTGTCTAATCAAAGAGAGAGAATTTTATTTTATTCCCTGTTGCTAGGATGTGGAGCATGTAGCTGGTGTATGACAATAGACAATGAGTCATTGACTGTGCCTGTGCTTTGTTTCAATCACGAATGCATTCATCCTGTGGCAGTCCGCTGTACCAGTTGTGGGTAAACCACTGTGGCAAACTAACCACATTTTGGGTTTAAAACAGCTATCCATCCACAGCACGGCTCATATCACTGTTTGTGCACAAGCCACATGTGCAAAACAGTGAAAACTCTGATGCCTCAATAAATGTGATACTGCACTTGCAAATAGCAACAACATTTTTTTCTTCTTCATGGGATATGGGCATTGCTGGCTGGTCCAGCGTTTAATGCCAATCCCTTATTGCCCTCACTGAGTGGTTTGCCCAGTCTGTTGAGAGGGTAATGGATCTGGAGTCACACATACGCCAGACCAGGTAAAGATGGTGGATTCCATTCCATTAAGGGCATTTGTGAATCAACTTTTGAAAATGATAATAGTTACTTGGCAGCCATTAGACTGGTTTTTAACTTCAGATTTTTACCAAATCCAGATTTTACCAGTGACTAAGGTAGGATTTGGACCCTTGTCTCCAGGGAATGGGGGATTCTGAGTTATTAATCATGTGACATTACACTACCACCCCACCCCACACTGCCACTGACTCACTGCTCTGAAGGGTCCCTGACTACAGAAGCTGAATCTGAGTGCATTTCTAGTCCTGTGACCTGCTGCGTGTTACACGACTCCACCATCATGTGGGAACTGTCTTCGCCCCCAGCTATGAGCAATCACAAGCAAGAAGCTTGTGGGCGGTACGGTGGCACAGTGGTTAGCACTGCTGCCTCACAGTGCCAGAGACCTGGGTTCAATTCCCGCCTCAGGCGACTGACTGTGTGGAGTTTGCACGTTCTCCGCACATTCTCCCTGTGTCTGCGTGAGTTTCCTCCGGGTGCCCTGGTTTCCTCCCACAGTCCAAAGATGTGCAGGTCAGGTGAATTGGCCATGCTAAATTGCCCGTAGTGTTAGGTAAGGGGTAACTGTAGGGGTATGGGTGGGTTGCGCTTCGGCGGGTCGGTGTGGACTTGTTGGGCTGAAGGGTCTGTTTCCACACTGTAATGTAATCTAATCTAATGTAATCTAATCTAAAAAAAAAGCTGAGAGCAGGAGGCAGCTGTGACCTAGACAACTGTTTTCTCTTCAGGCTGTATGTGAAGACATGGTGATAATATGCAGCTCCAGCATCCTCAACCCCATTTCCTCATTCACAAACAGCCACACACATCTTACCTTTCCCTCGACACAGACCATCACAACATAAAACCCTCCAAAAAAAACACACAATCCAAACATTTATGTATTAAATCATGTTCATATCAAACAAAACAGACCATCCTTGCACTTATCCTTAATGCCCACACTCTTCCATGTGCCTCTGCTCCCACAAATTTCTTTAGAGACAAAAATCCTGCAGACGCTGGAATCCAAAGTCCTGAAGAAGGGTTACACCCGAAACGTCGACCTCTCCACCTCCTGATGCTGCCCGTCTTGCTGTGTTCTTCCAGCCTCCTGTCTGCCCACAAACTCCTGAGCATGTGTCGAGAGGATATTCACACCTCCAGTGGAGAGCTGTGTTAGAATACATTTGTACACACTCTCTTCTGTCTTCAGTCATCCTTCTGTGGTTAGATTCAGCTTAAAAAGAACTCCTAGAATCTGCCACAGCCATGAGGTGCCTATTCTACATAATGCACATTATGATTTTGAATCACACACGGATCACAGGAGGATTGTTGCATCCTCCACTAGCAGTCAAAATGAAAACAATAACAATTGCTTGCTTGCCTTTAAGACAGAAAAATGTCTCCGCTGTTTCACAAGAATAATATCAACAGTTTGAAACTGGCTACCTAAAGGGAGGTTCTAGTATCAAAAGTATCAGTATGAAGGAATCTATGAAAGGAAGATCAATTTAGAGAGCCCAAGTGGTATGGTGGCTCAGTGGTTAGCACTGCTGCCTCACAATGCCAGGGTTTGATTCCTGCCTGTCTGTGTGGAGTCTCCTCATGTCTGCGTGAGTTTGCTCCGGTTTCCTTTCACAGTCTAAAGATATGCAGGCCAGGTGAATTGGCCATGTTAAATTGTTTGTTATGTTAGGTGCACTACTCAGGGATAAACGTAGGGTAGAAGAATGGGTCTGGATAGGTTACTCTTCGAAGGGTCGATGTGGATTTGTTGGGTCGAAGGGCCTGTTTCCATTCTGTATAGAATCTAATCTAAGAGGTTTAGGGCATAAATTTCTTGAGCCTTGATAGCTGAAAGTATGGTCACCAGTGATGTGGGAGTTAAAAACTGGGGGTCCTCAAGAGGAATGTGTATATCTTGAAAGGTTGTGGAGCTGCAGGATTGGAATGAGGCCATGAAGGACCTTAAAAACAAGGAAGAGAATTTTAAAACAGAGATATTGCTTAACCCAAAGCTAATAGGTCAGCAGGCATAGGGATGAGATTGATCGGGGCTTAGTGTGAGTCCTCATTCCTACTGAAGAGCTCCTCCTTGAAACATCGACTCTCCTGTTCCTCGGATGCTGCCTGACCTGCTGTGCTTTTCCAGCACCACACTCTCGGCTCTGATCTCCAGCATCTGCAGCCCTCACTTTCTCCTTAGTGTGAGTTTGGACATAGACAGGAAAATATTTCGCTGGTGTAAAGATTGAGGAAGATGTTGCATTGTATCAAACAGACCCTGAGTGATTGCGTATTGTGGTTTGTGTGCCTTTTAGCCCTCTTCATTTTTTCTGTAAATGGGTCTGAGCATATCACCCATCCGAAAACTTCTTTCAGTATCTTGGAGAAGAAAGTTACCCTCGTATTAATTCTTATGTCCCAGTTCTAGGTTTTGAATAACAAGCATGACAGATCATTGATGTTAATCTGGTGAAATGGAACTCTTTGCCTGCTTCTTTGCCTCAATTCAAATGAGCGTCCTGAGTTAACCTATTCAATGCAACACACACCTAGGTAAGGAGATAATTGTTGCAGCAGTATAGATTGGAATTGAACAAGGGGACTATTTGGAATTATTGACACAGCCAGCTTTTGTAGAAATTGCACAGAAGGTAAAACATCCAATGAGCAATTACCGGATATCTAGAAACTAAGTAGTTGCCCAGGAAAGATTAGACAAATTGAAACTCATCTTCACAAGACACATTGCTTCAATGTACCTGGTCACTGCCATTTTAAAAGTAACATGGACAGAGGTATATGACCTAATTAATGATTGATGCAGTGAAGCGAAAGGAGTTCATCATAGGATCCCTACAGTGTAGATCACACCAACCCTCTGCCGAGCATCTCACCAGACAGACAGCACTTATTTAAATCGAAAGCATGAACTATGAACAAAGCAGTTAAAGACTACAATTAAACTACTTACTCTCAAGTATTTGTAATTCAGCAATTTAAACAAACAACTTGGTGAAGTCCAAGGATAACAAAATAAACTCAAGTGAGGAATAAGTGAGGAAAGTGAGGTATTAGATGAACTCAGTTTGCCCATGCTGAAAGCCAGACCGAAACAATGAAAATAATGAATCATTCCCAAAATAATCAGCTCACTGTTGTACTAGTGTCTTCTCTCAGACCTCCAGGCTCAATGAATTAAGAACTATAAATAACTAACAAAGGCAAAACTTTGTTGTATCATGTTTACACAGTGCATGATTAATAAAGAAACCTAAGTGGAGAATTCATTTATTTAGCTGGGAAAAGCCTGTATAACCTATTGGAAAGGATTTTAAGAATGAATCAAACCATGAAGGAAGTGGATTAATGACAGAGGTAGATATCTCAAAACAATGAGTCACAGTTATGCACTCTTAAGTTGGTGTGATTCATTTAAACAAAAACTCACCCCAATTAAGGTTCACTTTATCCCATAGAAATACAACATTTATGCATGTAAAATGATGAACTATGACTAATGTTCAAATGATAGGTTATAATTAAAGTGTTTCAATGATTTTTAGTCTTCCCCTCTCTGTTTTATAAATAACTAATCTCCCTCCTCAACACCATGGTGGCTCAGACATTAGCACTACTCCTTCACAACACCAAGGACCCAGGTTTGATTCCACCCTCAGGTGAATGTCTTTGTGGAGTGTGTGTGGGTTTCCTCCCACATGTGCAGGTTAGGTGGATTGGCTAACTTGCCCATAGTGTCCAGGGACTTGCAGACTAGGTGGATTAACTGTGGGAAATGCAAGGTTATAGGCATGGGATGGGTTTGGGTGGGGTGCTCTTCAGAGGGTTGGTATCATCTGAGTGGCCTGTTTCTGCACTGTAGGAATCCTATGATGTTTCTCTGCATCAATCATTAATTAGTCATGTACCTCTGTCCATGTTACTTTTAAACTGGCAGTGACCAGTTACATTGAAGCAATGTGTCTTCTAGCTTTAGTTTTCACTCTTTGAAGAAGGTCTTCATCGCCACCCATTACCTGGACTGATATTCCTAATAAAGTGAACAGAAAATGAAATGCAAGGGTGTTAATCAAGTTGCTTGTGGGAATAAGGTAAAGTGGCAATATTAATTACATTTTTAAAAACATGCAAAGAACTGCAGTGCTGGAAATCAGAAACAAAAACAGAAAGTGCTACAAAAACTCAGCAGGTCTGGCAGCATCTATGGAAAGAGAGCAGAGTTAAAGTTTCAGGTCCAGTGTCAGTTCTTTGAAACTGTTGATTCATGGTGGGATGATCAGCGGAGATTTAGCTGTTTGCATTTGGTGGAATATCACATAGATTTGATTTGTACGCTTTCAAAAATTACCCGATTATGTTTTTACTTTCTCAATGTTACTGAAATAATCTGTGACTCCATTTGAAGAGGTTGTGCCTAATATTACAGAGTGAAGAAGGAGCAAGATGTCAGACTTTTTCAAAATCGGTGGTGCTTCTGAAAGTTAAATCTTTGTATATTTTTCAATCCAACTCCAGATTTGATTCTTTGATTTTTAATCATGATATTGAACATTGCTGTCCCTCATAACATTCAAATGCATTTTAAATTTCAGCTCTAGCTCCACTTCTCTGAGCTTTGTTTCTCTGTGAAAATATGTGACCAAATATGTGACCCTACAGCCCTACTCACTCCAAAACCTACAGCCCTAATCACCCGAAACCCAACAGCCCTACTCACCCGAAACCCTACAGCCCTACTCACCCGAAACCCTACAGCCCTACTCACCGGAAACCCTACAGCCCTAATCACCCGAAACCCAACAGCCCTACTCACCCGAAACCCTACAGCCCTACTCACCCGAAACCCTACAGCCCTACTCACCCGAAACCCTACAGCCCTGCTCATCCAAAACCCTACAGCCCTACTCACCCAAAACCCTACAGCCTGACTCAGCCAAAACCCTACAGCCCTACACATCCAAAACCCTACAGCCCTACACACCCAATACCCGACAGCACTATTCACTCGAAACTCTACAGCACTACTCACCCGAACCTCTACAGCCCTATTCACCAAAAACCCTACAGCCCAACTCACCCCAAGCCCTACAGCCCCACTGACCTGAAACCCTACGGCTCAACTCACCACCAAACCTACACCCCTACTCACCCAAAACTCTGCAGCCCTCCTCAACCAAATCCCTACAGCCTTACTCACCAGAAACTCGACAGCCCGACACAAACCAAACCCGACAGCCCGACTCACCCCACACCCTACTGCCCTACTCACCCTAAAACCCTACAGCCCTACTCACCTGAAAGCTTCCAGCCCTACTAATCCAAATCCCTACATTACTCCTCATCCGAGACCCTCCAGCCCTCCTCTCCCAAAACTATTCAACCCTACTCACCCCAAACCCTACAGCCCTACTCACCCCAAACCTACCAGCCCTCCTCTCCCAAAACCATACAACCCTACTCACCTGAAACCCTCCACCCTACTCACCCAAAGCCCTACAGACCTACTCACCCACTACCCTACAGTCCTACTCACCCCAAAGCCTACAGCCCTACTCACCCGAACGCCTACAGCCCTACTCACCAAAAACCCTACAGCCCTATATACCCAAAACCCTACATCCCCACTCACCCGAAACCCTACAGCCCGACTCACCTGAGACCCTACTGCCCGACTCACCTGAGACCCTACTGCCTGACTCACCTGAAACCATACAGCCTTATTCATCTGAAACCCCGCAGCCCTATTCACCCGAAAGCCTACAGCCCTATTCACCTGAGACCCTACAGCCCTACTCAGCCGAGACCCTACAGCCCTACTCACCTGAAACCCTACCGCCCTACTCACCCAAAAGCCCCCAGCCCTACTCACCCCAAACCCTACAACTCTACTCACCGGAAACCCTCCAGCCCTACTGACCCCAAACCGTACAGCTCTACTCACCCAAAACCATACAGCCCTACTCACCCGAAACCCTATAGCCCTCCTCTCCCAAAACCATACAACGCTACTCACCTGAAACCCTACAGCCCGACTCACCCAAAGCCCTACAGACCTATTCACCCACTACCCTACAGCCATACACACCCCAAACCCTACAGCCCTACTCACCCGAATCCCTACAGCACTACTCACCAAAACCCCTACAGCCCTACTCACCCAAAACCCTACAGCCCTACTCACCAGAAACTCTACAGCCCTATTCACCCAAACCCGACAGCCCGACTCACCCCAAACCCTAATGCCCTACTCACCCTAAAACCCAACAGCCCTACTCAAATGAAAGCTTCCAGCCCGACTAATCCAAATCCCTACATTTCTCCTCATCCGAGATCCTCCAGACCTCCTCTCCCAAAACCATACAACCCTACTCACCTGAAACTCTACAGCCCTACTCACCCAAAGCCCTACAGACCGACTCACCCACTACCCTACAGCCCTACTCACCCCAAAGCCTACAATCCTACTCACCCGAACCCCTACAGCCCTACTCACCCCAAACCCTTCAGCCCTACTCACCACAAAGCCAAAAGCCCTGCTCACAAAACACCCTAAAGCCCTACTCCCCTCAAACCCGACAGACCTTCTCACCCCAAACCATACAGTCCTACTCACCCAAAACTCTACAGCCCTATTCACCTGAAACCCTACAGATCTACTCACCCCAAACCCTACTGCCCTACTCACCCTAAAATCCTACAGCCCTACTCAGCTGAAAGCTTCCAGCCCTACTAATCCAAATCCCTACATTTCTCCTCATCCGAGGCCCTCCAGCCCTCCTCTCCCAAAACCATACAACCCTACTCACCAGAAACCCTACAGCCCTACTCACCCAAAGCCCTACAGACCTACTCACCCACTACCCTACAGCCCTACTCACCCCAAACCCTACAGCCCTACTCACCAAAAGCCCTACAGCCCGACTCACCCCAAACCCTACAGCCCTACTCACCCTAAACCCTATAGCCCCACTGACCTAAAACCCTACAGCTCTACTCACCACCAACCTTACAGCTCTACTCACCCAAAACTCTGCAGCCCTCCTCACCCAAATCCCTACAGCCCTACTGACGCCAAACCCTGCCGCCCTACTCATCCGAACCCCTACAGCCCTACTCACCAAAAACCCTACAGCCCTACTCACCCAAAAGCCTACACCCCTCTACATCCAAAACCCTACATCCCCACTCACCCGAAACTCTACAGCCCTACACACCCAAAACATTACAGCCCTATTCATGCCAAACCCTGCAGCATTTCTCACACAAAACCCTGCAGCCCAGCTCACCCCAAACCCTACAACTCTACTCACCACCAACCTTACAGCTCTACTCACCCAAAACTCTGCAGCCCTCCTCACCCAAATCCCTACAGCCCTACTGACCACAAACCTTACAGCCCTACTCACCTGAAACCCTACAGCCCGACTCACCCCAAACCCTACAGCCCTACTCACCTGAGACCCTACTTCCCTACTCACCGGAAACGCTACAGCACTACTCACCCGAAGCCCTACAGCCCTACTCCCCCAAACCCCACAGCCCTACTCACCCAAAACCCTGCAGCCCTACTCACCCAAAACCCTACAGCCCTACTCACCAGAAACTCTACAGCCCTACACACCCCAAACCTGACAGCCCGACTCACCCCACACCCTACTGCCCTACTCACCCTAAAACCCTACAGCCCTACTCACCTGAAAGCTTCCAGCCCTACTAATCCAAATCCCTACATTACTCCTCATCCGAAACCCTCCAGCCCTCCTCTCCCAAAACCATACAACCCTACTCACCTGATACCCTACAGCCCTACTCACCCTAAACCCACCAGCCCTCCTCTCCCAAAACCATACAACCCTACTCACCTGAAACCCTACAGCCTACTAAGCCAAACCTCTACAGCCCTACTCACCCCGAACCCTACAGCCCTACTCACCCAAAACTCTACAGCCCTACTCACCTGAGACACTACAGCCCTACTCACCCAAAACCCTACAGCCCTACTCAACCAAAACCCTACAGCCCCACTGACCTGAAACCCTACAGCTCTACTCGCCACCAACCCTACAGCCCTACTCACCCAAAACTCTGCAGCCCTCCTCACCCAAATCCCTACAGCCCTACTGACCACAAACCCTACAGCCCTACTCACCTGAAACCCTACAGCCCTACTCACCCCAAACCCTACAGCCCTACTCACCTTAGACCCTACTGCCCTACTCACCCGAAACGCTACAGCACTACTCACCCGAAGCCCTACAGCCCTACTCACCCCAAACCTTACAGCCCTACTCACCCGATACTCTACAGCCCTATTCAACTGAGACCCTCCAGCCCTACTCACACGAAACACTACAGCACTACTCACCCGAAGCCCTACAGCCCTACTCCCCCAAACACCACAGCCCTACTCACCCAAAACCCTGCAGCCCTACTCACCCAAAAACCTACAGCCTTACTCACCAGAAACTCTACAGCCCTACTCACTTGAGACCCTACTGCCCTACTCACCCGAAACGCTACAGCACTACTCACCCGAAGCCCTACAGCCCTACTCACCCCAAACCTTACAGCCCTACTCACCCGATACTCTACAGCCCTATTCACCTGAGACCCTCCAGCCCTACTCACCCGAAACACTACATCACTACTCACCCGAAGCCCTACAGCCCTACTCCCCCAAAACCCTGCAGCCCTACTCACCCAAAAACCTACAGCCTTACTCACCAGAAACTCTACAGCCCTACACACCCCAAACTGACAGCCCGACTCACCCCACACCCTACTGCCCTACTCACCCTAAAACCCTACAGCCCTACTCACCTGAAAGCTTCCAGCCCGACTAATACAAATTCCTGCATTACTCCTCATCCGAGACCCTCCAGCCCTCCTCTCCCAAAACCATACAACTCTACTCACCTGAGACCCTACAGCCCTATTCACCCTAAACACACCAGCCCTCCTTTCCCAAAACGATACAACCCTACTCACCTGAAACCCTACAGCCTACTCACCCAAACCCCGACAGCCCTACTCACCCCGAACCCTACAGCCCTACTCACCCAAAGCCTTACAGCCCTACTCACCACAAACCGTACAGCCCTACGCACCCAAAAGCCTACAGCCCTATACACTCAAAACCCTACATCCCCACTCACCCGAAACTCTACAGCCCTACTCACCCAAAACCCTACAGACCTACTCACCCACTACCCTACAGTCCTATTCACCCCAAACCCTACAGCCCTACTCAATCGAACCCCTACAGCCCTATTCACCCAAATCCCTACAGCCCTACTCACCCCAAACCCTACATGCCTATACACCCAAAACCCTACATTCCCACTCACCCGAAACCCTTCAGCCCTACTCACCCAAAAGCTTACAGCCCTACTCACCTGAGACCCTACTGCCCGACTCACCCAAAACCCCCACAGCCCTACTCACCCGAAACCATATAGCCCTATTCATCTGAAACCCCACAGCCCTACTCACCCGAAACCTTACAGCCCGACTCACCCAAAACTCTACAGCCCTACTCACCTGAAACCCTACAGCCTGACTCACACGAAACCCTACAGCCCTACTCGCCCAAATGCCTACAGCCCTACTCACCCAAAACCCTACAGCACTACTCCCCAAACCCTACAGCTCTTCTCACCCGAAACCCTACAGCTCTACTCACCACAAACCCGACAGCCTTACTCACCCAAAACTCGACAGCCCTACTCACCCAAATGCCTACAGCCCTACTCACCCAAAACCCTACAGCCCTACTCACCCAAAACCGTACAGCCCTACTCACCTGAAACCCTACAGCTCTACTCACCCAAAACCCTACAGCCCAATTCACCTGAGACCCTACAGCACTACTCACCCGAAGCACTACAGCCCTACTCACCCAAAGCCCTACAGACCTAGTCACCCACTACACTACAGCCCCACTCACCCCAAACCCTGCAGCCCTACACACCCAAAACCCGACTGCCCTACTCACCCCAAACCCGACAGCCTGACTAACCCAAAACCCTACTGCCCTACTCACCCAAAACTCTCACGCCCTACTCAAGTGAAAGCTTCCAGCCCTACTAATCCAAATCCCTACATTTCAACTCATCCGGGACCCTCCAGCCCTCCTCTCACAAACCCAAACAACCCTACTCACCTGAGATCCTACAGCCCTACTCACCCAAAACCCTACAACCCTACTGACCTGAAACCCTACAGCCCTACTCACCTGAGACCCTACAGCCCTACTTACACAAAACACTACAGCCCTACTCACTCAAAACCCTACAGCCCTATTCACCCCAAAATTGCAGCCCTACTGACCCCAAACCCTACAGCCCTACTCACCCAAAACCATGCAGCCCTACTCACCCCAAATCCTACAGCCCAATTCACCTGAAACCCTCCAGCCCTACTCACCCCAAAACTTACAGCTCTATTCACCCAAAACCCAACAGCCCTACTCACCCAAAGCCCTACAGCCCTACTCACACAAAACCCTACAGCTCTACTCATCCAAAACCCCACAGCCCGACTCACGCAAAACCCTGCAGCCCGACTCACCCAAAACCCTACAGGCCCACTCACCCCAAACCCTACAGCCCTTCTCACCTGAAACCCTTCAGTCCTACTCACCCAACACCCTACAGCCCTTCTCACCCAAAACCCTACAGCCCTACTCACCTGAGACACTGCTGCCCTACTCACCCAAAACACTCCAGCCCTACTCACCTGAAACACTTCAGCCCTATTCATCTGAAACCCCACAGCCCTACTCACCCGAAACCCTACAGTCCTATTCACCTGAGACCCTCCAGCCCCACTCACCCGAAAACCTACAGCGCTACTTACCCGAAACCCTACAGACCTACTCACCCAAAGCCCTACAGACCTACTCACCCAATACACTACTGCCCTACTCACCCCAAACCCTGCAGCCCTACTCACCAGAAACTCTGCAGCAATACTCAACCCAAACCCGACAGTCCGACTCACCCCAAGCCGTACTGCCCTACTCACCCAAAACCCTACAGCCCTACTCACCTGAAACCCTCCAGCCCTACTCACCCCAAACCTCACAGCCCTACTCACCCAAAACCCTACAGACCTACTTACAAAACCCTACAGCTCTACTCATCCAAAACACGACAGCCCTACTCACCCAAAACCCTGCAGCCGTACTCACCCAAAACCCTACATCCCCACTCACCCCAAACCCTACAGCCCTACTCACCCGAAACCCTACAGCCCTACTCACCCAAAACCCTACAGACCTACTCACCCGAAACCCTACAGCCCTACTCACCCAAAACCCTACAGACCTACTCACAAAACCCTACAGCTCTACTCATCCAAAACCCCGCAGCCCTACTCACCCGAAACCCTTCAGCCCTACTCACCCAACACCCTACAGCCCTACTCACCCAAAAACCTACAGCCCAACTCACCCAAAACCCTACAGCCCTACTCACCTGAGACACTACTGCCCTAATCTCCCAAAACACTCCAGCCCTACTCACCCGAAACCCTACAGCCCTATTCATCTTAAACCCCACAGCCCTACTCACCCGAAACCCTACAGTCCTATTCACCCAACACCCTACAGCCCTACTCACCCAAAACCCTACAGCCCTACTCACCTGAGACACTACTGCCCTACTCACCCCAAACCCTGCAGCCCTACTCACCCAAAACCCTACTGCCCCATTCACCCAAAACCCTACAGCCCTACTCACCAAAAGCTCTGCAGCCCTACTCAACCCAAACCCGACAGCCCTACTCACCCCAAACCCTAATGCCCAACTCACCTGAACACGTCCAGCCTTACTAATCGAAAACCCTACATTTCTCCTCATCCGAGACCCTCCAGCCCTCCTCTCCCAAAATCATACAACCCTACTCTCCTGAAAACCTACAGCCCTACTCACCCATGGCACTGCAGACCTACTCACCCAATACCCTACTCACACAAAACCCTACAGCCCTACTCACCTGAAGCCCTACAGCCCTACTCACCAAAAACCCTACAGCCCTACTCACCCAAACCCTACAGCCCTACTCACCACAAACCCTACAGTCCTACTCACCCAAAAGCCTACAGCCCTATACACCCAAAACCCTACATCCCCACTCACCCAAAACCCTACAGCCCTACTCACTTGAAAACCTCCAGCCCTACTCACCCAAGGCACTGCAGACCTAATCACCCAATACGCTACAGCCCTACTCACCCAAAACCATGCAGCCCTACTCACCCCAAATCCTCCGGCCTAATTCACCTGAAACCCGACAGACCTACTCACCCCAAACCCTGCAGCACTACTCACCCAAAACCATGCAGCCCTACTCACCCCAAATCCTACGGCCTAATTTACCTGAAACCCTACAGCCCTTCTCACCCCAAACCCTGCAGCCCTACACACCCAAAACCCTACTGCCCTACTCACCCAAAACCCTACAGCCCTATTCACCTGAAAGCTTCCAGTCCTACTAATCCAAAACCCCATATTTCTCCTCATCCAAGACCCTCCAGCCCTCCTCTCCCAAAACCATACAACCCTACTCACCTGAAACCCTACAGCCCTACTCACACAAAGCACTACAGACCTACTCACCCACTGCACTACAGCCCTACTCACCCAAAACCCTACAGCATACTCACCCAAAACCCTACTGCCCTACTTACCCAAAACCCTGCAGCTCTACTCACCAGAAACTCTACAGCCCGACTCACCCCAAACCCGACAGCCCGACTCACCCAATACCCTACTGCCCTACTCACCCAAAACCCTAACGCCCTACTCACCTGAAAGCTTCCAGCCCTACTAATCCGAATCCCTACATTTCTCCTCATCCGAGACCCTCCATCCCTCCTCTCCCAAGACCATACAACCCTACTCACCTGAGACCCTACAGCCCTACTCATCCAAAACCCTACCGCCTGCTCACCCAAAACCCTACAACCCTACTGACCAGAAACCCTACAGTCCTACTCACCTGAGACCGTACAGTCCTACTTACCCGAAACACTACAGCCCTACTCACCCAAAGCCCTACAGCCCTACTCACCCCAAAATCTGCAGCCCTATTCACCCAAAACCCAACAGCCCTACTCACACAAAACCCTACAGCCCTACTCACCCAAAACCCTACAGCTCTACTCACCCAAAACCCTGGAGCCCTACTCACCCCAAACCCTACAGCCCCACTCGTCCAACACCCAACAGCCCTACTCATCTGAAACCCTTCAGCCTTACTCACCCAATACCCTACAGCCCTACTCACCCAAAACCCTACAGCTCTACTCACCTGAGACACTACTGCTCTACTCACCCAAAACACTCCAGCACTACTCACCCGAAGCACTACAGCCCTACTCACCCAAAGCCCTACAGACCTAGTCACCCACTACACTACAGCCCCACTCACCCCAAACCCTGCAGCCCTACACACCCAAAACCCGACTGCCCTACTCACCCCAAACCCGACAGCCTGACTAACCCAAAACCCTACTGCCCTACTCACCCAAAACTCTCACGCCCTACTCAAGTGAAAGCTTCCAGCCCTACTAATCCAAATCCCTACATTTCAACTCATCCGGGACCCTCCAGCCCTCCTCTCACAAACCCAAACAACCCTACTCACCTGAGATCCTACAGCCCTACTCACCCAAAACCCTACAACCCTACTGACCTGAAACCCTACAGCCCTACTCACCTGAGACCCTACAGCCCTACTTACACAAAACACTACAGCCCTACTCACTCAAAACCCTACAGCCCTATTCACCCCAAAATTGCAGCCCTACTGACCCCAAACCCTACAGCCCTACTCACCCAAAACCATGCAGCCCTACTCACCCCAAATCCTACAGCCCAATTCACCTGAAACCCTCCAGCCCTACTCACCCCAAAACTTACAGCTCTATTCACCCAAAACCCAACAGCCCTACTCACCCAAAGCCCTACAGCCCTACTCACACAAAACCCTACAGCTCTACTCATCCAAAACCCCACAGCCCGACTCACGCAAAACCCTGCAGCCCGACTCACCCAAAACCCTACAGGCCCACTCACCCCAAACCCTACAGCCCTTCTCACCTGAAACCCTTCAGTCCTACTCACCCAACACCCTACAGCCCTTCTCACCCAAAACCCTACAGCCCTACTCACCTGAGACACTGCTGCCCTACTCACCCAAAACACTCCAGCCCTACTCACCTGAAACACTTCAGCCCTATTCATCTGAAACCCCACAGCCCTACTCACCCGAAACCCTACAGTCCTATTCACCTGAGACCCTCCAGCCCCACTCACCCGAAAACCTACAGCGCTACTTACCCGAAACCCTACAGACCTACTCACCCAAAGCCCTACAGACCTACTCACCCAATACACTACTGCCCTACTCACCCCAAACCCTGCAGCCCTACTCACCAGAAACTCTGCAGCAATACTCAACCCAAACCCGACAGTCCGACTCACCCCAAGCCGTACTGCCCTACTCACCCAAAACCCTACAGCCCTACTCACCTGAAACCCTCCAGCCCTACTCACCCCAAACCTCACAGCCCTACTCACCCAAAACCCTACAGACCTACTTACAAAACCCTACAGCTCTACTCATCCAAAACACGACAGCCCTACTCACCCAAAACCCTGCAGCCGTACTCACCCAAAACCCTACATCCCCACTCACCCCAAACCCTACAGCCCTACTCACCCGAAACCCTACAGCCCTACTCACCCAAAACCCTACAGACCTACTCACCCGAAACCCTACAGCCCTACTCACCCAAAACCCTACAGACCTACTCACAAAACCCTACAGCTCTACTCATCCAAAACCCCGCAGCCCTACTCACCCGAAACCCTTCAGCCCTACTCACCCAACACCCTACAGCCCTACTCACCCAAAAACCTACAGCCCAACTCACCCAAAACCCTACAGCCCTACTCACCTGAGACACTACTGCCCTAATCTCCCAAAACACTCCAGCCCTACTCACCCGAAACCCTACAGCCCTATTCATCTTAAACCCCACAGCCCTACTCACCCGAAACCCTACAGTCCTATTCACCCAACACCCTACAGCCCTACTCACCCAAAACCCTACAGCCCTACTCACCTGAGACACTACTGCCCTACTCACCCCAAACCCTGCAGCCCTACTCACCCAAAACCCTACTGCCCCATTCACCCAAAACCCTACAGCCCTACTCACCAAAAGCTCTGCAGCCCTACTCAACCCAAACCCGACAGCCCTACTCACCCCAAACCCTAATGCCCAACTCACCTGAACACGTCCAGCCTTACTAATCGAAAACCCTACATTTCTCCTCATCCGAGACCCTCCAGCCCTCCTCTCCCAAAATCATACAACCCTACTCTCCTGAAAACCTACAGCCCTACTCACCCATGGCACTGCAGACCTACTCACCCAATACCCTACTCACACAAAACCCTACAGCCCTACTCACCTGAAGCCCTACAGCCCTACTCACCAAAAACCCTACAGCCCTACTCACCCAAACCCTACAGCCCTACTCACCACAAACCCTACAGTCCTACTCACCCAAAAGCCTACAGCCCTATACACCCAAAACCCTACATCCCCACTCACCCAAAACCCTACAGCCCTACTCACTTGAAAACCTCCAGCCCTACTCACCCAAGGCACTGCAGACCTAATCACCCAATACGCTACAGCCCTACTCACCCAAAACCATGCAGCCCTACTCACCCCAAATCCTCCGGCCTAATTCACCTGAAACCCGACAGACCTACTCACCCCAAACCCTGCAGCACTACTCACCCAAAACCATGCAGCCCTACTCACCCCAAATCCTACGGCCTAATTTACCTGAAACCCTACAGCCCTTCTCACCCCAAACCCTGCAGCCCTACACACCCAAAACCCTACTGCCCTACTCACCCAAAACCCTACAGCCCTATTCACCTGAAAGCTTCCAGTCCTACTAATCCAAAACCCCATATTTCTCCTCATCCAAGACCCTCCAGCCCTCCTCTCCCAAAACCATACAACCCTACTCACCTGAAACCCTACAGCCCTACTCACACAAAGCACTACAGACCTACTCACCCACTGCACTACAGCCCTACTCACCCAAAACCCTACAGCATACTCACCCAAAACCCTACTGCCCTACTTACCCAAAACCCTGCAGCTCTACTCACCAGAAACTCTACAGCCCGACTCACCCCAAACCCGACAGCCCGACTCACCCAATACCCTACTGCCCTACTCACCCAAAACCCTAACGCCCTACTCACCTGAAAGCTTCCAGCCCTACTAATCCGAATCCCTACATTTCTCCTCATCCGAGACCCTCCATCCCTCCTCTCCCAAGACCATACAACCCTACTCACCTGAGACCCTACAGCCCTACTCATCCAAAACCCTACCGCCTGCTCACCCAAAACCCTACAACCCTACTGACCAGAAACCCTACAGTCCTACTCACCTGAGACCGTACAGTCCTACTTACCCGAAACACTACAGCCCTACTCACCCAAAGCCCTACAGCCCTACTCACCCCAAAATCTGCAGCCCTATTCACCCAAAACCCAACAGCCCTACTCACACAAAACCCTACAGCCCTACTCACCCAAAACCCTACAGCTCTACTCACCCAAAACCCTGGAGCCCTACTCACCCCAAACCCTACAGCCCCACTCGTCCAACACCCAACAGCCCTACTCATCTGAAACCCTTCAGCCTTACTCACCCAATACCCTACAGCCCTACTCACCCAAAACCCTACAGCTCTACTCACCTGAGACACTACTGCTCTACTCACCCAAAACACTCCAGCCCTACTCACCCGAATCCCTACAGCCCTATTCATCTGAAACCCCACAGCCCTACTCACCCGAAACCATACAGTCCTATTCACCCAACACCCTACAGCCCTACTCACCCAAAACCCTACAGTCCTACTCACCTGAGACACTACTGCCCTACTCACCCAAAACACTCCAGCCCTACTCACCCGAAACCCTACAGCGTTATTCATCTGAAACCCCACAGCACTACTCACCCAAAACCCTACAGTCGTATTCACCTGAGACCCTCTAGCCCTACTCACCCAAAACCCTACAGCGCTACTTACCCGAAACCTTACATCTCTATTCACCCAAAGCCCTACAGACCTACTCACCCAATACACTACTGCCCTACTCACCCCAAACCCTGCAGCCTTACTCACCAAAAACTCTGCAGCCCTACTCAACCCAAACCCGACAGCCCGACTCACCCCAAACCCTACTGCCCTACTCACCTGAACACTTCCAGCCTTACTAATCTAAAACCCAACATTTCTCCTCATCTAAGACCCTCCAGCCCTCCTCTCCCAAAATCATACAGCCCTACTCACCAAAACCCTACAGCCCTACTCACCCAAACCCCTACAGCCCTACTCACCACAAACACTACAGCCCTACTCACCCAAAAGCCTACAGCCCTATACACCCAAAACCCGACATCCCCACTCACCCAAAGCCCTACAGCCCTACTCACCTGAAAACCTACAGCCCTACTCACCCAAGGCACTGCAGACCTACTCTCCCAAAACCCTACATTTCTCCTCATCCGAGACCCTCCAACCCTCCTCACCCAAAACCCTACAACCCTACTCACCTTAAACCCTACAGCCCTACTCAGTCCAACCCTACAGCCCTTCTCACCCAAAACCCTACAGTGCTACTCACCCCAACCCTAAAGCCCTACTCACTCCAACCCTAGAGCCTTCCTCCACCGAAACCCTACAGCCCTCCTCACCCAAAACCCTACCGCCCTACTCACCCAAAACCCTACAGCCCTACTCAGCTGAAACCCTCCAGCCCTACTCACCTGAAGCCCTACAGCCCTGCTCACCCAAAACGCTACAGCCCTACTCACCCAACACCCTGCAGCCCTACTCACCCAAAGCCTTGCAGCCCGACTCACCCAAAACCCTACAGCCCTACTCACCTGAGACACTTCTGCCCTACTCACCCAAAACACTCCAGCCCTACTCACCCGAAAAGCTACAGCCCTATTCATCTGAAACCCCACAGCCCTACTCATCCGAAACCATACAGTCCTATTCACCCAACACCCTCCAGCCCTACTCACCCAAAACCCTACAGTCCTACTCACCTGAGACACTACTGCCCTACTCACCCAAAACACTCCAGCCCTACTCATCCGAAACCCTACAGCCCTATTCATCTGAAACCCCACACCCTACTCACCCGAAACCCTACAGTCGTATTCACCTGAGACCCTCCAGCCCTACTCACCCAAAACCCTACAGCGCTACTTACCCGAAACCTTACATCTCTATTCACCCAAAGCCCTACAGACCTACTCACCCAATACACTACTGCCCTACTCATACAAAACCCTGCAGCCCTACTCACCCAAAACCCTACAGCCCTACTCACCAAAAACTCTGCAGCCCTACTCAACCCAAAACCCGACAGCCCTACTCACCACAAACCCTACAGCCCTACTCACCCAAAAGCCTACAGCCCTATACACCCAAAACCCGACATCCCCACTCACCCAAAACCCTACAGCCCTACTCACCTGAAAACCTGCAGCCCTACTCACCCAAAGCACTGCAGACCTACTCTCCCAAAACCCTACAGCCCGACTCACCCTAAACCCTACTGCCCTACTCACCCAAAACCCTACAGCCCTACTCACCTGAACACTTCCAGCCTTACTAATCTAATACCCAACATTTTTCCTCATCCAAGACCCTCCAGCCCTCCTCTCCCAAAATCATACAGCCCTACTCACCTGAAAACGTACAGCCCTACTCACCCAAGGCACTGCAGACCTACTCACCCAATACCCTACAGCCCTACTCACACAAAACCCTACAGCCCTACTCACCCGAACCCCTGAAGCTCTACTCACAAAAAACCCTACAGCCCTACTCACCCAAACCCCTACAGACCTACTCACCACAAACCCTACAGCCATACTCACCCAAAAGCCTACAGCCCTATACACCCAAAATCATACATCCCTACTCACCCAAAACCCTACAGCCCTACTCACCTGAAAACCTCCAGCCCTACTCACCCAAGGTACTGCAGACCTATTCATCCAATACCCTGTAGCCCTACTCACCCAAAACCATGCAGCCCTACTCACCCCAAATCCTGCGGCCTAATTCACCTGAAACCCGACAGACCTACTCACCCCAAACCCTGCAGCCCTACTCACCCAAAACCATGCAGCCCTACTCACCCCAATTCCTACGGCCCAATTCACCTGAAACCCTACCGCCCTACTCACCCAAAACCCGACAGCCCTACTCCCCCAAAACCTAAAGCCCTACTCCCCAAAACCCTGCAGCCCTACTCACCCAAAACCCAACAGCCCCACTCAGCCCAAACCCTACAGCCCTACTCACCCGAAACCCTACAGCCCTACCCCCCCCAGACTCTACAGCCCTACTCGCCCAAAACACCACATTACTACTCACCCAAAACCATACAACCCGACTCAACGGAGACCCTACAGCCCTGCTCACTCAAGACCCTACCGCCACGCTCATCCAAAGCCGTACAACCATACTCACCTGAAACCCTACAGCCCTACTCACCCGAAACCCTACAGCCCTACTCACCCAAAGCCCTACAGACCTACTCACCCAATACGCTACAGCCCTACTCACCAGAAACCCTACAGCCCTACTCACCTGAGACCCTACAGCCCTACTTATCCAAAACACGACAGCCCGACTCACCCAAGACCCTACAGCCCTACTCACCCCAAACTCTGCAGCCCTACTCTCCCCAAACCCTACGGGCTAATTTAGCTGAAACCCGACAGACCTACTCACCCCAAACACTATAGCCCTATTCACCCAAAACCTACAGCCCTACTCCCCAAAACCCTACAGCCCTACTCATACAAAACCCTACAGCCCTACACACCCCAAACCCTACAGCCCTACTCACCAGAAACTCTACAGCCCTACTCACCTTAGACCCTACAGCCCTACTTACCCAAAACACTACAGCCCTACTCACCCAAGACCCTACAGCCCTACTCACCCCAAACTCTGCAGCCCTACTCTTCCCAAACCCTACGGCCCAATTTACCTGAAACCCGACAGACCTACTCACCCCAAACCCTATAGCCCTATTCACCCAAAACCTACAGCCCTACTCTCCCAAATCCCTACAGCCCTACTCAACTAAAAGCTTCCAGCCTAACTAATCCAAAACTCTACATTTCTCCTCATCCGAGACCCTCCAACCCTCCTCACCCAAAACCCTACAACCCTACTCACCTTAAACCCTACAGCCCTACTCAGTCCAACCCTACAGCCCTTCTCGCCCAAAACCCTACAGCGCTACTCACCCCAACCCTAAAGCCCTACTCACTCCAACCCTAGAGCCCTCCTCCACCAAAACCCTACAGCCCTACTCACCCAAAACCCTACAGCCCTACTCAGCTGAAACTCTAAAGCCCTACTCACTCCAACCCTCCAGCCCTAATCATCCAAAACCCAACAGTCCTACTCACCCAAAACGCTACAGCCCTACTCACCCCAAACCCTTCAGCCCTACTCACCCAAAGCCCTACAAGCCCTACTCACCCCAAACCCTTCAGCCCTACTCACCCAACACCCTGCAGCCCTACTCACCCCAAAACCTACAGCCCTACTCACCCCAAACCATACAGCCCTACTCACCCAGAACCCTACAGCCCTACTCATCCAAAACTCTACAGCCCTACTCACCCCAAGCCCTTCAGCCCTACTCACCCAATACCCTGCAGCCCTACTCACCTAAAACCCTACAACCCTACTCACTCCAACCCTACAGCCCTACTCACCCCAAACCCTACGAACCTACTCACCCAAAGCCCTGCTGCCCGGCTCACTCCAAACCCTACAGCCCTACTCACCTAGAATCCTACAGCTCCACTCACCCCAAACCCTACAGCCCTACTCACCCAAAACCCTACAGCCCGACTCTCCCAAAACTCTCCAGCCCTACTCACCTAAAACCCTACAGCCCGACTCACCCCAACCCTACAGCACGACTCACTCAAAACCCTACAGCCCAACCCACCCAAACCTCTACAGCCCTACTCACCTGAAACTCTATAGCCCTACTCACCCCAAACGTTACAGTGCTGCTCACACAAAACCCTACAGCCCTACTCACCCCAAACCCTACAGCCCTACTCACCCAAACCCCTACAGCCCTACTCACCCAAAACTCTACAGCCCTACCCTCCCAAAACCCTACAGCCCTACTCACCCCAAACCCTACAGCCCTACTCACCCAAAGCCCTACAGCCCTACTCCCCAAAACCTTACACCCCTACTCACCCAAAACTCTACAGCCCTAACCTCCCAAAACCCCACAGCCCTACTCACCCAAAACCCTACAGCCCTACTCACCCAAAACCCTACAGCCCTACTCACCACAAACCCTACAGCCCTACTCACCCAAATACCTACAGCGCTACTTACCACAAACCCTACAGCCCTACTCACCCAAAACCCTGCAGATCTACTCACCCAAAACTCTACAGCTCTACTCACCTTAAACCCTACATCCCTACTCACCCAAAACCCTACAGCCCTACTCACCCAAAACCCTGCAGGCCTACTCACCTGAGACTCTACAGCCCTACTCACCCAAAACCCTACAGTCCTACTCACCCAAAACTCTACAGCCCAACTCACCTGAAACTCTGCAGCCCTACTCACCCAAAACCCTACGGCCCTACTCACCTGAGATCCCACAGCTCTACTAACCCGAAACCCTACAGCCCTACTCACCTGAAACCCTACAGCTCTACTCACCTGAAACCCTACAGCCCTACTCACCTGAAACCCTACAGCTCTACTCACCTGAAAACCTACAGCCCTACTCACCCGCAAACCTATAGCCCTACTCACCCAAAACCCTATAGCCCTAGTCACCTGAGACCCTACAAGCCTACTCACCCAAAACCCTGCAGCCCTACTCACTCAAAACCCTACAGTCCTTTTCACCTGACACCCCACAGCCCTACTAAGCCGAAACCCTACAGCCCTATTCACCTGAAAGCCTCCAGCCCTTCTCACCCAAAACTGTATCACCCTAGTCACCTGAAATCCGAAACCTCTAGTCACATAAAACCCTCCAGCTCTACTCACCCAAAACACGACAGCCCTACTCGCCTATAGTTAACTCAGTTACCTGGATGATCGGTCTGCTGTCCGGATTGACATTAACAAGCAATTCCCTTACCAGCTGAGGTTGACAGACTCTCCTTCTCAACAAGTGTGGTGACCCCCAGTTGAAACCATCAGTTGCCTCTGCCGTGAGATAGCAGTTCTGTGGTCAGATAAGACAGTGGCAATTTTAACTTTATGCACCTGCCTCCTCTCCACCCTATTTCCTTAACCATTTATCTCACTCCTTACCTTGCCCACTTGTCTCACTCACACACTGACTCACTAGGAATCATTAAATAACATTGAATGTTAAAATAGATAAGTTAAACTAATTACAATTAGATTATTAATGAAATAACAATGACATTAAAACTTGAAAATACTATTTAAGTATCATTTCACTTTTAATTTACCAATTTAAGTAATACTAAATGACAAAAGGGACAGTAAAAATAACAAATGCTATGCAAGAGCTGGAGAAGTTTCTTTAAACGTATTGTATTAATCTCCATGCTTTCTGCTGTTGCCCTTAAAGGATATTCCCAGGTTGGCTGCATCATTTGGAATATTGTTTCTCCTGTCTACACAGCACTCTCTGTGAAGAGTCTGAGTGGGGCCCAGTCTGTTTTGATGGTGAATACAGTAATAGACCATCGGAATCACCTTTCAGCCCGAGAAGGAAAAATTGATCTTGAAGCAAGCAGAGGGCATCAAAAGCATAATTTATAAAAGTACTGACACATTAAATGAGAAAAAAAGCTAGTCTTCTTTAGATATTGCCAGCGCTGAATCTTCCACCAACAACATCTTGGGTGTTTCAACAGAACAGTAAGTGAATTGGACCATTGTACAAACACTGGCTATAAGAACAGGGCAGAGTTTGGGAATTCTGAGGTGAGTAACTCCTGACTCCCCAAAGTCTATCCACAATTTGGAAGGCACAATTCAGGAGTGTGATGAAATACCATCTACCTGTCTGTTCGAGTGCAGGTCAAACAACACTCAAGACCTCGACATCATAAAGGACCAAGCAACCTGCTTAATCAATGTTCAATTCCCCAGCTTAAACATTCACTCTTTCCTCCACTGGTGTACAGTGGCTGCAGTCTATACCATCTACAAATTACAGTGCAAAAGATTGGCAAAGTTCCTTCACCAGCAATTGTCAAACTTGTAACCACGTGTACAAGGGCAGCAGATACACCACCGCAAGTTCCCCTTCAGATCATTCACCATCTTGGAGACATATTGCCATTCCTTCAGCGTCACTGTGTCAAAATTCTGGAATTCACTCCCTGTGGTGCACCTACACCAAGATAGACTGGAGCAGTTTAAGAAGTTGACTGATGACTATCTTCTCCAGGGATATTAGGAATGGGCAAGGAATGCTGGCTTTGTTGGGAATATATCCCAAGAACAAAGCAGAAATGCAGTTCTGGCTGCCATGTGGATCCTCTATTTACACATTTCATGAGCATATATTTCAATGTCCAACAACCAAATCAAAGGCTGTGGAAGTATTGCCTGTTTGATGCACCTCTGACAGTGAGTTTGATCGATCAAGAAATGAATGGGTACCGCTGCTTATTTTGTCTCTGCCGGGTTTTCAGTTTTAGGGAATGTGGTGAGAATCTAGTTAAACTATTCAGACACTGGTGAGAAGCAATACTCTTGCAGGCATAAGCCATGACCTCGACCCCTAGATTGTAGCAAATATTTGAGTAAACTGTAAGGAAAGATTCTTAAGAATCTAGGAAGTTGAAAGGCAATAAATCAAAAGCAGCACAGAATTATAGAGGGAGAGGTCATACTTAACAAAATTATTTGAAATCTTTTAGGATATAACTGGATTAAAACACTGTCATTGATCTTATTGAAATCTAAATTTAGATGGTTCTTGACAAAAGATCTGTTATAATGATGTGACAAGTAGAATGGGAATCTGAGAACCTCTCTCGTAAGTAAATTCTGACTGACTTTCTTCTCTGCAGAATAGATGGTAGTTCACTAGCAAGGGAGGCGGTAGACCACCCTTAACCTCAAGGATAGTTAACCACAATAATAAACAGAGTTGGCAGAAGAATAATTGTTTATTTAACATCAGGTTTCTCCACTTCAACTGACTTAGTTTAGTAAGAACAGCAACATCCTAGAGCAGTGCACCTACAACAGCAACATAACAGCTCCTGAAAAATGGTCACTGGACATAAAATGTTAACTCTTCTTTCTCTCCATGGATGCTGCCAGATCTGCTCGGTTTTTCCAGCAATTTCTATTTTTTGTTATAGCTTCAAATATATCAGCCAACCAATAATCAGAAATATTGTCCAGCTACTGGTGAACTGCACTCCATCCATCGGGGGTCAGCACCTGTTAGTGATGGTGTGTGATAATGCAAAAGCGAGTCAATCTTTTTGTGGCAATATGCAGTCTTATCATGTCATTGTAATCTGGAGTAAGTGATGGTATATCACAAGGAAGACGAGGAAACTATCCTGCTCTTACCCCTGGCATATGTTAGAAGGATTCACAGGTTAAAAGTTAGCCTGTTAAGTGACATTATGAACACATTCCTTTGGGATCAAGTTGTGGAATGGGACTTGAATCTAGAACGTCTGGCTCATTGACAGGGATTCAAATTATTGCACCACAAGACCTCCCTTTCTGCACATTTATATCTCATTCTCATTCACAGCTATGTGATATCAAATGCAATTTCATTACTAAATTTTGCCATCACTCTGAAATAGTTATGGACAAATCGAACTTTTAATTCCAATCTGTTAATTTAATTCCAATATGTTAAAATGAGGACTGCTACAGCCAACAGTCAACTGTTGATATAAATTCAGTAACTATCTAGCATAGCCTTGTGTGCGGCTATGTAATGCTACGTCTGTATAAGAGCCTTCGAATGGAATGTTTAAAAAGGAAGCAATCACTAAAGGGGACTATCTAACACCTTCGCCTCTCCTTCAGACAAGCTTGTTTTTTTACCCTTCCAGGAATATACAACAAATAGAGTTGAACACAAGCGTTGAGCGTGGATGCTTTGTGTTAGTGGCCTAACAGCCTGGTGTGTGGCATGGTGAGCTGTGAAGGTCATAGCTTTGAAAATAGCCAAAAAATACTCTTGCACTGCAGGTAAAAGAGTGGAAAATTCTCTCTAGGTCTGAGGGCTGCCAGCTATCAAAGGAACCCAGGACAAAGACATTTCAATCAACTTGTAATAATAACAATCTCAAAATGATTTGGAGATGCCGGTGTTGGACTGGGGTGTACAAAGTTAAAAATCACACACCAGGTTATAGTCCAACAGGTTTAATTGGAAGCACTAGCTTTCAGAGCACCACTCCTTCATCAGGTTGTTGTCCGGTGCTCTGAAAGCTAGTGCTTCCAATTAAACCTGTTGGATTATAATCTGGTGTTGTGTGATTTTTAACTTTAATCTCAAAAGGATCAATATCACTGGTAACAACCGCAATGTTCAACTATTTACTCTTCGCAGAGTCTGATTCCTATTACATTTAATCCTTTTGTTTTGGGCTCACGTCTTAGTCCTAACTTATGTATATATGTGTTACTTGATTATTTTCCTTGTGATTAGTAATGAATAGACTCTCTCTTTTTTGAGACAAGAAAGCCTGGCTCAGTTGGCTCAGTTTGAAATCGAAACTAATTTGATCAGGAGGAACAATATTCACAAGAGAAGGAATCTTTTTTTCAAAATTAACCTCTTGCTGAGGGCAGTTTTGGTCTGATTATTTGGAGGCAGCATCTGAAGAGCAGTAGAGTCAACATTTCAGGAATAAGGCCTTCATCAGGAATTATGAAAGGCTGTTCCCCCGTTATGTCCAAAACATTGACTCGCCTGCTCCCTGGATGCTGCCTGACCTGCTATGCTTTTCCAGTGCCACACTCTCAACTCTGATCTCCAGCATCTGCAGTCCCCATTTCTCTTGATCCCTGCGATGGAAGAATTGTTATTTGGTTGAAAGCTGAACAGATTGGAACACTCATTATTGGAGCCTAAAAGAATGAGAGGGGATTTCATTGAAACAGTATAGGATTTTTAAAGGGCTTGATGGTAAATGCTGAAAGGTTTTTGCCCTCATGGAAGAGGATAATCTTAGAATAAAAGCGCACCACAAAGACTGAGATTTTAGAATTATAGAATCCCTCCAATGTGGAAGCAGGTCATTTGGACCATCCGAAGAGCATCCCACCCAGACTCAGCCCATCCCAGTAACCTTGCAGTTTCCATGGCTAATCCATCTAGGCCGCACATCCTGAGCACTATGGGCCATTTAGCATGGCCAATTCACCTAACCTGCACGTCTTTGGACTGTGGGAGGAAACCGGAGCATCTGGAAGAAACCCACGCAGAGTGCGCAAAATTCCTCACAGTCACCCGAGACTGGAATCGAACCCAGGTCCCTGGTGCTGTGCCGTGAGGCAGCTGTACACATCACTGAGCCGCTATACCCACCTCTTCTCTCAGAGGGTTGTGAGTCTTTGCAACTCCTTGCCATGGGGGCGGGGGGGAGGGGGGTTAGAGACCTTATGTATTTTTAAAAGTGAGATGGAATGCCCTGCCAGTAGCAGTGGTGGACTCTCCCTCTTTATGGGCATTTAAGCGGGCATTGGATAGGTATATGGAGGATAGTGGATTAGTATAGGTTAGGTGGGCTTGGATCGGCGCAACATCGAGGGCCAAAGGGCCTGTACTGCGCTGTATTCTTCTATGTTCTATGTTCTATGGATAAATACTTAACCAGTAGGGGAATCAATGGTTACAGGGAAAGAACAAGAAGGTGGGCATGAGAAATGTCAGATCAGCCAGGAACCTATTGAATGGTGGAGTAGGTTTGAGGGGCCAAAGAAGCTAATCCTGTTCCCACTTCATTTGGTTTTATGGTCTTATCATCTCTCCAAAAACCTGAAAGAGCGAGATCCATTTAAATTAATAACTGAGACAAATTATTTATCTTCATGCAAAATTTTTATCCTTGCTTAGGTTAAATCCTTGCGTCTGTACTTTAGCCAAGAATGTTGTTACTTTGTAACATTGATTGTGTAATGTCTCATTTAAAGCATGACCTTGTCTGGATAATCAGAGGAAAATTCCAGGTGACCTAACTGCAAGTTTCAAGGTGAGGAAGGCAATTAACAAAATTGATCCAGACAAAATGTTGACCATGAACAAGATTTCAAACCCCCAGTAGACACAGGCTACAAGCTAAACGTTAGGTATCATATGGGAAGTCTTGACAGTACATAGTTGACAATGTGGAAGGAATTATGAGTGAAGGCCATTGAAGTGAATCATTTACTAGTCAAGGAGACAATTGAATCAAATCTTGGAGGAAGAATACATCTCAAGATACATTGAGAATGTACATGGGCTATGGGGGCATAGGTGGACATGGTGCAATGATTCATCAAAAATAAATGGCCAATATATCTATTACTGTGCCAGGAAATTCTTTATTTCTTTCTTCTGATGATTTTACTTTGTACTGATCAGTTCTATAAAACACAGATTTTGTAATAAGAGAAATGCAGCTATATATCAAGAGTTTGTCTTGGACAGTGTATTATGGTAATTTGCAGTAACATTTGTGACCTTTTTCTGTTCTTCATTTCTGGTTGGTGCCAAAAGACATGTTGAAAATATAACAATTTAACCCATGGATGTTTTATGATAAATTTAGATTCATTAGTCATCTCTGAAAAAGCAGGTTCAGAATTAATATTCAAAGGTTGGTCTCATTCTGTCCATTATGTGGCAAGGCTTTGAGGTGTAGTTTTGTACATATGAACTTATGAATTAGGAGCTGGAATAGGCTATTAAGAGCCTGCTGTTTAATAAGATCACAACTGCTCTGATTGTGGCCTCAAATTTATAGTCCTGCTTACTTCAGATAACTATTGACTCCCTTGTTAGTCAAGAATCTAACTGTCTCGGCTGTAAACATATTCAATGACCCTGCCTCCATTGCAACACTACTTGTAAAAGACCAAACGCTATTATTCTACCAGCCCTTTGTAATAGGGCTGCTCCCTCATTGCAAAGACATAACTGGTGGTGTTTTAACCTGAGGGAAGGGGAGAGGTTAAAAAGGAGGGTCCTCACGGTAACCTCAGCCAGTGTGGGAATTGAAAACAAGCTGTTGGCATCACTGCATTGCAAACCAGCTGTCCAGCTAACTGACCAACTGTGTAGTCATAGTAAGGTACTAATCATCAGTCTTGATTCCTAGCTGAACTCTGATTCTGTCTCCTGGACAGCCTATAAATATCAGGCAGTGAGAAAAAAAGAAAATCATAACCTTGCGGATTCTGGAAACAGAACAAAAATGTTCCCATAGACCTTGACTAATTCAGCTGTACGATCAGACAGCATACTTTACTGTTTATAGACAAAAGCCCATCTATCGCCTCTTCATTCCAATACACGGTTACAAGTTTCACAGAAATTTGAGTGTGACACGATTCTCTGTTTCATCACGTGTTTGTAACACTAGTCTGAGAGTCAGTCACTTACTTGGGTCATTGACCATTTGCATTTGTAGTGTCTCAGGAACTAGCAAACTCGCGGTGCCAAAACATCTGGAGAAACAAGATTTAAATCTTAGCAGTATTACAAAAATGAAAGAGCATTTCCTGTACTGAAAAGCTTTCCCACTCCCCATTCCTAAGTAAGACGAATTTATGAGAATCGTATGCTTCATCTGATATGGGGGTCTGATATCACCATTCCCCAAATACTAGTTACACTAGGTTACAGCAACAGATTTCTGCCTTCACTAGCATTCCAACTAGCTGCAGCAACATTTCCCTGAGAATTTCATCAGTTTCTGACTAAAGTTATAGCAGAAAATCACTGTTACTCTAAGGATATTGCTGATAGATTACTTCAATCTTAAACAAATACCATTAAAATATATTGAATGATAAGAGTTTCTCTTTTTTTGAACCATGTAAACTGTATCTTGAGGGTGTGAATAAAACAGTTTTTATTCATGTTTTGTAAAGCAGTAGTTATGTCATAATATTTATCTTACAATATTATTAAGTCAGGTCTGCTGTCATATATTCCTTCATCACATTTATTATATTTCAGTAGTCAGTGAATAGCAGCAGATTTCTGGTGCACAGGAGTTTGCTGAATCAGTCATCTCTCTTATAAATGTCAAGTGGTTGGTCGATATCAATTTACTTCTCATTGGTTTATTGTTTAAGTCCCTGTGGTATTGAATTAATGTTTTCAGTAATGAATGAGGTAATGGATTTGTATGAACTTCTTTTGTTCGCTTTTTAATAGAAGTAGTAAGAAACTAGTTTATTTTAAAATCATCAAACCAGCAGAGAGGAATTCCATGTCAATACATTAATTCACTGATAACAACACAATCTAAATCTTGATGTTCGTCTCCATTGTAATTGTAACCAAAGGATAATGCCGGTGTACATTGTGTTGCAGTAAGTCAGGAACTGTCCTTTTTCACCTGAGTATTGGACGCAAAACCAGTCTGATGGGATGACAAACTGTATGGATTCTGACCATAGAAGCCCTTTGTGAAATGAGTGTCAAATCAGTTCTGTGTAAATGTGAACCTGCAATACAATGTTGTTTCTAATTTTATCTGTTTTATCACTTGTTCACAGTGGCACAGCTGAGTTTAGGCGTTCCACTTGTTCCACATTCTATCTTGCATGCCCCGAAATTACTAATTTCTGATGGCTCAGTGGTTAGCACCGCTTCCTCACAGCACCAAGGGACCTGTGTTTGATTCCAGCCTCGGGTGACTGCCTGGGTGGAGTTTGTATGTTCTTTCCGTGTCTGCATGGGTTTCTTCCAGGTCTTCCGGTTTCCTCCCACAGTCCAAAGATGAGCAGGTTAGGTAGATTGGCCATGCTAAATGCATGGATGAGGTGGGAGTGGTTGTGATGCTCTGTGGAGGATTGGTGTGAACGCGATGGACTGAATAGCCTGCTAGAAACTGTAGAGATTCTATATTTTTCTGAATTACCCTGACACATGGACAACCCAAAGTTTCCTGTTTTCTTTTTCTCCATTGCAATGCCTCAGATCAATCAGAGGCATTTTGTAAACCAATTAGCTCCTTTTCTGCTAGTGTATGAATTGCTGCAATCATTTCAAATTCAGCATTCTTGCATTTATCCTGATGAGTGCAAGATACGAAACTTCAGCAACATGTCCTTATCAATGAGATTTGAAGCCTTCAACCTATATAAAGACTTTGTCCAGACAGATTGTTAAGATGCCGCACTGCATGGGATAAATTCTCTGATTAGGAATAAAGATCTTGGTCCATACTTTTAGATTGGTTAAACTTACTTTCTCACTCACACCTACTTCAGGTGTGACTGAGTGGAAAATCTACATTGAGTGTCACACATTGTGTAAAGTATGAACAAATAATAATAATTTTTGTCGAAAATCACACTACACCAGGTTATAGTCCGACAGGTTTAATTGGAAGCACTAGCTTTCGGAGCGCTGCTCCTTCATCAGGCGGTTGTGTTGGACTATAACCTGGTGTTGTGTGATTTTTGACTTTGTACACCCCAGGCCAACACCGACATCTCCAAATAATATTTGAGAAGAGAAAGTCAACCTATCAGTCCCAGCTAACTTCCCCAATCTGAGACCTGCTTTTCTTCTTGCATAATGAAAGTTAAACAGTTGCCACTCCAGAAAACAAACTTCCCAGAGAAAGATAAGTTAACTTCTGGGTGCAACTATTGAAAAAAAATAGTTTTCTTTTATGAGGAGAGGTTGGTTTGACTGTGCCTGTATTTGCTAGAGTTTATATGGAGTCTTAGAGCCATAGAGATGTATAGCACAGAAACAGACCCGTTGGTCCAACTTGTCCATGTTGACCAGATATCCCAACCCAATCTAGCCAGCACTCGGCCCATATCCCTCCAAATCCTTCCTATTCATATACCCATCCAGATGCCTTTTAAATATTAAGACAAATACTGTTGGCTGCTCATCCCAACTAGGCTTACTTTCCTTACAAAAAAAAATTCCAATAATATTTCACTTCCCTATTGCCATCCCTTTCGTACAATAATTGTAATTGCAACAGATGAGGAATTTGATGGGAGGAAGCCTGAAACTGTCTTTTTATGTGGGGAAACAGAGGAAGAGAAGAACTCTTTCATGATACTGTGCTGTCTGCAAACTCCTTGATATTCCTTACCAGTTCCTTACCTGAATCGTAGTACATTGAGTGCATCATGACAATGCAAGAATGCCAAATTTCAAATGATCACAATAATTAATACTGCTGAAGTAGATCGAACATAGAACATACCCTTCGGCCCTTTGGCCCTTGGTGTTGCGCCGACCTGTGAACTATTCTCAGCTCATCCCCCTACACTATCCCAAAATCATCCATGTGCTTATCTAAGGATTGTTTAAATCTCCCTAATGTGGCTGAGTTGACTACATTAGCAGGTAGGGCATTCCATGCCCTTACCACTCTCTGCATAAAGAACCTGCCTCTGACATCTGTCTTAAATCTATCACACCTCAATTTGTAGTTATGCCCCCTCGTACACGCTGACATCATCATCCTAGGAAAAAGACTCTCACTGTCTACCCTATCTAATCCTCTGATCATCTTGTATGTCGCTATCAAATCCCCCCTTAGCCTTCTTCTTTCCAATGAGAACAGATGGTGTTCATTGACAAGTGAACACTGATTGGCTAAATGTGATCGCTAAAGTGTGGTCCTGGAAAAAGCACAGCTGATTGGGCAGCATGCAAGGTGCAGGACTGTCAACATTTCGGGCAGGACCCCTCATCATGGCTATAGTGGTGTCATGGAGAATGTGGACAATGGCTCCCCAAATCTCCCAGATAGTTAAAAACGAATGTGCAAGGCTTGAAGGTAAACCTTCAGTGTGCAGAGAATGGATTGTTCTGTGTGAATGTATTCTGTGTGCAGTCGGCAACCTTTTGGCTGCTTAGGTTTCCTTGTTATCCAATATATACATATTTCTTTCTGTTGCATTCATTTGAAATTCGACACTCTGGTGTTTCCCCAGATGAGTGCAGGACAAAAAGCTTGAAGAATGTGTCTCTCAGCAATAATCAAATTCTGTATGACCAAATTAGTGTTTGAATGCTACTGGTTGTTCTTGTGCTGCTGGCTATAGATGATGCCAAAGATGGCCACTGACATCTTCCTGCCCATCTTGTTATAGGAAATTGACTGAGAATGAAAAATAAAGGCTGAGGAGTTAAACTCACTAGTCGTCGTGCGACTGATTGAGTTCAGAAGTAGGGATGTCTTACTGCAGTTATACAGGATCTTAGGAAGACCACATCTGTTTGGTTTCCCTGATTAAGTAAGCCATGATTTGGAGGTGCCAGTGTTGGACTGGGATGGACAAAGTTAAAAATCACACAACACCAGGTTATAGTCGAACACCTCGTACACGCTGACATCATCATCCTAGGAAAAAGACTCTCACTGTCTACCCTATCTAATCCTCTGATCAGCTTGTATGTCGCTATCAAATCCCCCCTTAGCCTTCTTCTTTCCAATGAGAACAGATGGTGTTCATTGACAAGTGAACACTGATTGGCTAAAAGTGATCGCTAAAGTGATCGAGAATGTGGACAATGGCTCCCCAAATCTCCCAGATAGTTAAAAATGAATGTGCAAGGCTATAACCTGGTGTTGCGTGATTTTTAACTTTGCATAAGGAAGGATGTACTTGCTAGAGAGGGAGTGCAGTGGGAGTTCACTTGGCTGATGTTGGGAATGGCAGGAGAGATTAGCTTGACTGTGCCTGTATTTGCTAGAGTTTATATGGATGAGTCAGAGTCATAGAGTCATAGAGATGTACAGCACAGAAACAGACCGATTGTCCAACTTGTCCATGCCGACCAGATATCCTAACCCAATCTCGTCCCACCTGCCGGCACCCGGCCCATAACCCTCCAAAACCTTTCTGTTCATATACCCATCCAGGTGCCTTTTAAATGTTGCAATTGTACCAGCCTCCACCACTTGCTCTCGCAGCTTATTCCATAATGTACCACCCTCTGCATGAGAAAGTTGCCACTTAGGTCTCTTTTATATGGTTCCCCTCTCACCCTAAACCTATGACCTCTAGTTCTGTACTCCCCCATTACATGGAAAAGACTTTGTCTATCTATCCTATCCATGCCCCTCATGATTTTATAAACCTTTATAAGGTCACCATTCAGCCTCCGACACTCCAGGGAAAATAGCCCCAGCCTTTTCAACCTCTCCTTATAGCTCAAATCCTCCAACTCTGGCAACATCCCTGTAAATCTGACTGAATTCTTGGCCTTTTGGAGACAAAGTCCCATCTTCACATTGAAAAGACCTCAATCAAGTTGAGTGGGGAAATTAAACAACTCACTGGAGGAGGAGTCTCCACAAATATTCCCATCCTCAATAATGGAAGAGCTTAACCTATCAGAGCAAAAGATAAGGTTGAAGCAATTTGCAGCAATCTTCAGCCAAAAGTGCTGAGTGGCTGATCCTTTGGTCACCTCCAATGGTCCCCAGCATCACAGATACCAGTTTTCAGCCAATTTAATTCACTCCATGTGATACCAAGAAATGGTTGAGGCACTGTCTAATGCAAAGGCTATGGGCCCTGACAACATTCCGGCAATAGCACTGAAAACCTGGCTCCAGAACTTGCTGGTCACCTAACCAAGCACTTCCAATGCCATTACAACCCTGGCATCTACCTGACAATGTGGAAAATTGCCCAGATCTGTCCTATAAATAAAAAGCAAGACAGATCCAACCCGGCCAATTACTGCCAACCATTCTGTTCACGATCATCAGTAAATTGATGGAAGGTATCATCAATATTACTATCAAGCAACACCTGCTCAGCAATAACCTGCTCAGTGACATCCAGTTTGGGTTCTCCCAGGGCCATTCAGCTCCTGACCTCATTACAGCCTTGGTTCCAACATGAAAAAAAGCTGAATTCCAGAGATGAAGTGAGAGTGACAGCCTTGACATCAAGGCCCTATTTGACTGAGGGTGGCATCAAGGAGTCCTAGGAAACGTGGAAGCAGTGGGTATCAAAGGGCAAAATCTTCAATGTTGGAGTCACACCTGGCACATAAGAAGATGATTATGATTTTTGGACATCAAGCATCTCAACTCCAGGACACCTCTGCAGGAGTTCCTCAGCACAGTGTCCTATGTCCAATGATCTTCACCTGCCACATTCATGACCTTCCCTCTATCATGAGATCAGAAGTGGGGATATTCACTGATGATTGCTGCACAATGTTAGGCACTATTCTCGACTGCTCAGAGACTGAAGAAGCCCGTGTTCAAATGCAACAAAATCTGGACAATATCCAGATTTGGGATGATAAGTGGCAAGTAACGTTTGCACCACATAAATGGCAAACTATGACCATCACCAATCTAACCACTGCCCCTTGACATCCAATGGTGCTACCCATCATTGACCCACTGTCAGAACTCTGAGTTACAAGTGACCAGAAACTGTGCTGGACTCACTACATAAACATAGTGGCTACAAAGGCAGATCAGAGGGTGAGAATACTGCAGCGAGTAACTCACGTCCTGACTTCCCAAAACCTGTCCACCATCTATGAGATACAAGTCAGTGGTGGAATACTTCCTACTTGTTTGGATTGGTGCACTCCCACTGCACTCAAGACGCTTAACACTATCCAGGATAAAGAAGCCTGCTTGAATGACACCACGTCCATCAACACCAGCACACCAAGCCTCCCTTCATCACCAATGCTCAGTAGCGGTGTGTACTATCTAAGATGCACTGCAGAAATTCACTAAAGACCCTTAGAACGCATCTCGCAAACCCATGACCACTTCTATTCAGAAGGACAATTGCAGCAGAAACTTGAGAACACCATCACCAGCAAATTCCCCTCCAAGCCACTCACAATCCTGGAAATATATCATCACTCATTGGGTCAAAATCCTAGGATTCCCTCCCTGAGGGCATTGTGGGACAACCTACAGAACATGGACTGCAGTGGGTCAAGAAGGTAGCTCACCATCATTTCTCAAGGGCAGCTAGGGACAAGTAATAAATGTTGGCCAGCCAGTGACACCCATGTCACAAGAGAGAATAAAAAATTCCAACTGGACTGGACAGACTAGAAGCAGCGAGGATGGTTTCTCTGGCTGGGAAATCAAGAAGGAGGGAACACAGTCTCCAGATATGGGGTAGATGGTTGAGAAAAAAATGGCTCCACTGAAAGTGGAATTCTGTATTGCAGAAGGCTGTGGAGGTCAAATCACTGAATATATTCAAGAAAGAGATAGATCAGCTTATAGGTTATAATAATATTAAGGAGTATGATTAGTCAAGATCATATTGAATGGTAAAGCAGTCTTTCAGGGACAAATAGCCTACTCCTGCTTCTCCTTTCTATTCTTCTATGATCCCTGCACCCAGAGCACTGCTCCAAAATAAGATTAGCCAACAGTTTTCACTTTAACCAATATACCTGCAAGTGAATTTCACATTCAAAACTCACATTGAAAATTCCTTTCTGTTTTCTGTTATAAAACTAATTTAATCTTGTAACATTTGCCCTTCATTCTTGGCCCCTCAACTAATAAAAACAATTAATGTCCATCTGTGCTTAATTTTAAGGTTCTTCAATCACCTGAAGTCTGTGTTGACCCAAATTTCTCAAAGTCTTTCTTCCAATTTGTCTTTATTCCTACCAAAGTTTGGTACATCTACAAGGACCAGCATTTATCGTGCGTCTTTCTCAATGTTTTCTTTTCTCTTGACAGCTAAGTCAATAAGCACAAATAGACAATTCTATTATGAAAGCATCCCATGCTGACCTTGTGTACTTGCATCCAAAACTATATCTGTGGGAAAGATCAAGGAGGGACAGTGGCAGGGCCCACTGCACATTATAACTAGATACTTTAGTCAAGATCAGTTACTATCACAGAAAGGGAATAGAACTTGTCACATTCCAGACCATGTGTAGGGGGACTCTATTCAATAGTCCACTCAGGAAGACAGTTGATATTTTCTGAAGGAGAAAACTTAATCTTGTTGCAGAAATGTTTTCGCACTTTTAATTCCATAGCGGATGGCTCATATTGTAACATAAATACACCCACCTCAGGCTTTCTCAGTCACCTTCAAGTACCTACAGTGACATGTAATGATGCATGATAATATTGGAATTCAACCTTCTTCTAATCTCATTAGAGAGATGAATCTTATGCACTATTATATTCCCATTATAAAATTGTACTGTTTTCCCAATGCGTACCTGTCTGGTAGGTGCACATCTATATTAATACAAGACGTGCCCATTGAAGAGTAAGAGAATACAATGAAACTTGATAATGTAAATTATTGATACTTAGGGGACTGGCATCATCCATCCTTTGTTTACAGAAGTATTTAGGTCAAAGTGGTCACTGTAAATACTACTGTTAAGTGGAGAATCAAACCCTAGTGCAAGCAAGAACAGAAATAAATCTAATTACAATCTGTCATTTATGACAGTTCTCAGATTCGGATGCAGCACACATGTTGAATATTTTGAAGAGCAAAGTCAGGCTCTACCATATGTGTTACATTGTAAAAGGAGTCAGTGGATTGAAGATTGTCTGTAGTTCATAATTTGTGAGTATCATTGATTTCAAAGTGCCTTCTATATTCTCTGCGAGGTAACTTGTTTGGGACTTCCACTATTTGTCCATTTCTGGCAGGTGTCTGTTTCTGATAGTATCCATCAACACTAATCTAACTGCAGTACAGAATGCAAATATCACATAAGATGGATATTTACATGAACTTGTTCCATGTATTAAATATGCATCAATGCAAAAAGCAAGAACAGTAGTTTCCTTTGGCTAAATGTGTGGCTGCCAACTAACCACATCATCCAAATTCTAATGCTTTCGGTCTAACTGTGTGCTACAGAGGTTCTGCAGATGTTTACAAACTACCTTCATGAGCCAACACTGAGAGTGATATCAAACAGCAAATTGGATAAACAACATTATCAATGATAAAAAGCTTGCTCTTAGATGGAGAACAATTGCCATTTACCAAATAATAACTTCATTTCCATCCAGCAATCTGAATCAACATCTGTGTTTTATTACCAAAAATAAAACTATCAGACCACATCTAAAATTTTAACATGCAGAGAGGAAATATAATTACATGTTGGTGGTTTGATGAAGTCTGTCATCGATTCAGAGATTTTCTGCATTGCAGTGTTGGTTTAGTATTAGGTTCCTCAAGTACAATGTAATTCTCAGTCCGCCAATGGGAACATTTTATAAAATTCAAGCCTTGAATGGATCCTGGCAAGGATTTGATTTGATTTAGTTTTATTGTCACCTGTACTCAAGTGCAAAAGTACAGAAGTATGTGAAAAGTGTATAATATCGCTACACAAGGTACCATCATGGTTACTAGTACTTAGGTACAGAATCTTGAGAACAAGGTAGAAAAAAAGAACAAAATTAAAAGTTAAACATTGTAGTCATTACAATACTGTATAGCGTAAAACATATGAAATAAGGTTAAAAGTAACACATTGCAGACTTTCTTAGTTTTAAGTAGAAAATAAAGAAATAAAGCTGAAAGTTCAAACATTACAGTCTTTCTCAAGTGCTTAGCCATGGTGGGATTGCAATTTGAGGAGTCACTCGAGACTGGAAGTCCACGCTGAGGCCACGCCAGGCTGAGATACCGCCATGTACAGCTGGACAGCTCAATGATTCATTTTTAATATACAAGGTCGTTCTTCTATAATGCGATGATTGCGTTCTTGTGCAATCCCACATTATGGAAAAATCGCGCTTTAGAAACAGTGCTTAAAGTGTTGGCAATGTAATTGCATTACAGTCAACACACGTTTTAAAAGTTCCCACTTTGGAAACAGTGTCCCCAGTTCATCTATCACACTAAAGATGGCTAGGCTTGGTATCTTCAATGTTGTAGTTATGGCTGGACAGGCATTTCCTCACACAGCTGATGAACAGAAGTCAACGCATATTTATGAATGTAAGAATATATTTACTGTGATGTGGAATCCATGCTACCTTCATGTCTTCAGAAACTCTTCTTCTTACTTTCCCTCCTGCTATGTCACAGTGTAGTCCCAAGGTCCACAGCCGAGGTGGAGGGAGCCTGCCCTACTATGGAGCCTGTCAGCCTTGGTGTCTTGCTCAGGTTATTCCAGGTGTGTCTGTGTCCAGAGTGCCCAGACACACTGTGTCCTGTCCAGAGGTAGGTGCTTGAATCCCACCAGGCTGAGAGAGACAAGGAGGCTGGAGGTGGACGGTTCAGCCCCTGCTGGAGTGCCCGAAGAGGAAATTTCTGAAGGGGCTTGCATGTGCTCCCTTCTCTGACTGGAACTGCCTTGTCTCCCTGTGAGGAAGAGTGAGCTCAAGTCCCTCACCCCCTTTCACCCAACACCCTTGCTGAGCACCGTTGGCTAGAGCAGTGGAGTGCAGGTCTTTGGGCCATCCAGGAGATTCTGAGGCTGCTGCACTTGGCCATCTGTGGCAGTTGCCAACCTGTTCCTGGAGATAGCCAGAATCTCAGAGCTTTCTGGGGCAGTGGGGTGACCCTGCATTGCTGCAGCCTGAAAGCTTTGTGTGAGGTTGCCTATTGTCCAGTGGCCAGGACAAGCCCGCCTGCTGCTCCAATCTTTGTTCATGCATTTGAATGAAATCATCAATTGCCAACACAACGGGATCCTCTCCTGCCTGAGGCTGAGCAGAGTGCCTGGTGTCCAGCAGTCCTCCGAGTGCTAGTGCCCCTGGGACTTCAACCTCAGGCCATTAATGTGGACTTCATCAGTTTCCTCATTTCCCCTTCCCCCATCTTATCCTAGTTCCAACCTTCCAGCTCAGCACCATCCTCATGACCCGTCCTACCTGCCAATTTTCTTCCCACCTCTCTGCTCCACCCTCCTCTCTGACCTATCACCTTCATCCTCACCTCCATCCACCCATTGTACTCTTGGCTTCCTTCTCCCCAGCTCCACCCCCTCCCATTTATCTCTCCACCCGGAGGCACCCTGCCTTCATTCCTGATGAAGGGCTTTTGCCCGAAACGTCAATTTTCCTGCTCCTCGGATGCTGCCTGCTCGGCTGTGCTTTTCCAGCACCACTCTAATCTAGATTCAGATTTCCAGCATTTGCAGTACAGACTTCTGCCTACATTTCTTCTTCAGCCAACTGTGGAGATGTGGCAGTGATGTGCTCACCAGCAGGTACACCTGACACTAATCTACGAAATATACCCACCTGGGTGCCAGGATCTGAGCTGGTGATGGGTGCAGGAGGCAGCTTTGTTGAACTTTTCTCTGGGCCAATCTGTGCTCTCTTCCCAGACGGGGACGGTGGTGGTGGGGGGGTGGGAGGGAGGATATCTTGCAGCATTAGCCTCTTCACAGCGGAGGTCCTGTCAATGCCACTGGTACGTGCAGGAGACCAAAGAGAGAATGTTCCACGAGGAAGACGTGGAAGGTCAGACCTTTACAAAAACACTCACAGAAGGGCTAATGGGAGAGCAAAGAGCTTGGTTGTCGGAACATGGTTCTTTCTGCTTCTCCACAAGACCAGTCCTGGTCCTCAGTGGCGGAAACTACGATCCTTTTCCAAAGGAGATGAGAAGCCAAATGTTGAGTATCTCTGTCCTGGCTCTCTTGTCCCTATTATAGGCTGTTTTCTCCAGGAACAAGAAAATAATTGAGGGAGATGAAAGTGGCTGGCACTCCTATTACAGGTGGGAAAACATGGTGAGGCAAATGCAGTGGTCATGCAAGTCAATAACGTGGAGAGGTTGAGGTAGATAAGAGCGATTGAGGGAGAATGTTGCATTCAAAAATGAGAATGCGAGAGCATAATCCTTGGTGGGAGCTGGTGCAGTAACAGAGATAGAGTGAGGAAGAGATACTGGACAAACGATAGTGGCATTTATCCTGGCAGAGCAGAGAAGGTCATTGTCCTTCTTCCTACATTCCTATCATGTACTGACCATGGTGCAGCCTTGAACCAGGCTGGCAAGGTGAGGTGTTGTGGTCTCATTTGCCAGTCCTGGGGAAAGAGGATGGTCTTTCTGTCTATCAGGATCTTCTAGTTCCTGTCTGCAAAGCAGGTTGCCAATCCCTCCTTCTACATCCAGAGATGACTGCCTTGAACCATGCAGAGCAACCCCCTCCTGGACTGCCAGCACTTGACTGAGTGCGCAACAGCTGCTCAAAAACATGGTATTCACAAAAGGGATCCGGGGATATCTTGACAGTAGCAACTCTGCCCACCCACAGTGAATTGGAGAATTTGGTTATAATTGGATGAATAGGGCATCATAGGGCAAGGGGGTTGAAAAGGGGTGGGGTGGAGGTGGCGAGTATGAGGTGAGCTTGGGGCAATTAAGACTTTGCATTAGACCTTGTGGAGAGAAATTTGATGAAGTTGATACTCAGTGCAATCTGCCGAGATACAACCCTAACCTTACATTTACTGAGCTGCCTTCCTATCCCAATGCACTTTACAGCCAATTAGGTACATTTGAAATAGCTGCTTTTGTAATGTAGGGAACGTAGCAGCTCATTTGCACACAGCAAGCCCCAATGAACAGCAAAATGATAATGACCAAGATTCAGTGTGGTACATGACTGATAAATAGCAACCAGGTCACTGGGCAGACTGCATGCAACTCCAATAACATTCAAGAAGCTCAACATGATCAAGTTTTGATTCCCACCACCCAATATCCTGGCTTGAAATTATAACCATGTGCATAATCCGGTTAGCAACCAACAGATTTTATTGGAAAGCTGATGAAATTTGAAATCTCAGGTATTTACTCAGAGAACAAAGCCTCAAGATTCCATGGCTTTAAACAGATGGAAAAACAATTTACTGAGGTGTCAACAGAGCCAACAGTTATAATTACAGAAATCTACATCTGCATTTCACGAAGCTGGTCTTACATGGTAACAGTCTTCAGTTTGAGTGCCCAGTCACCTTGTTTGAGCTGCAGTGGAGACTGAGATATCAGCCATTAGATGTTGTGAGAGAAAGCAAGGACTGTAGATGCTGGAGAGTCAAAAGTGTGGTGCTGGAAAAGCCAGTTAGGCAGCATCTGAGGAGGAGGACAGTCAACGTTTCGGTCATAAACCCTTCATCGGATGCATCAGATGCTGTGGTAAGGCTGAGTCCACAGACACTTCTCGAGTTGGCTCTGTTTCCTCATTGAGAAGGTTAGACATCAACTGCTGCACAAATCTGATGGTCATTTAGTCCCAGATTCTCCATGCTCCTTGACACTGACAGTAAGCTTTCTGACCGGAAAGCCAATGGTCAAAGCACCTCTGTATTTAGGGTCATTGGATTTTATTTCTGTGTACTGCATTGTTTGTACCTATAGAACGAATCATGAGTGTCCTTGTCTTTCAGGGAGCTGGCAAGCGTGTGAACATCTGTGCCTGTTCTAGCGGCATGTCCCTTGTGGTCTGATGACTCACTAACAACATCCTTTCTGTTACCCACTAACAGCATGTGCAGTCTCAATGTCTGAGCTGATGGCTTCAAATGTGAGATTGAGTTATTGTAGTTCACCATTAAACTCATGGTCACCCTCAACTTCACACTCCCAGGGCACTGTCCTATCAGGTTTTCTTCTTCCTGTATTGTATCCTGGTGTTGTGGCTGTACTACTTGCACTCTGATGGCTACCTCCCCTTCGTGTCTGTCTGAAGGAAGGCCTCTGTGGACTAATTATCTCTCTCCAGTCCACTTGTTGCCCTGAGACCTCCGGTGCTACGGACAGACAAACTTGGAGCCTGCTCTTTGCTCTCTTGAGCCACTTGTCCTCAGCCAGTCACAGCACGTGGTGGAGCCAGGATGTATCCTGGCTTTGAGAGGTGTAAGCTGTCTTCAACTGTCATGAGCTTAATAGTACTTGAGACCCTACATGCTGAGCTGCGTACCCACTAAGCAGCACTTTTAATGCTGTGCTGCATGTTATCGGTGTTTTATTTAGCAGGCATCACCAAATGTGCAAAGTAACAAACTGATTAATTGATTCCCCACCCTTATTTTCAGATCGCATCCAATTGTTCCCCTTTTATTTTCAATCTTATGGACTTTAACACAGTCTGATCACAGGTAAGTGCTGAAGCAGCAGAAGGCTGAGCTGTATCTATTATAAACAGGAAAATGCAGCCACTGACTTGCATACAGCAAGCTCCCAACAGCAATGAAATAAACTGACACATATTTTGCTTAAGTGCTGGAACTCCCCTGGCCTTGGGGGCATTAAACAGCTGCAAAGAAACTCTGTAAACCAAGGAAAGACAGGTAACAGCAGGATGTCAAATGGGATGTTTGCTGCCTTCTTTTTAACCTCTATTAATTTTTTATTTTAAAATCTGCTTACATAAAAGAGCATCTGCTGCATCGTTTGGCAAACACTATCTCTTGGTTTTACCCACAAGAGTCACCCTGCCTGCATTAGTGAATCTATAGGAGGTTCCAGACCTGCTCTACCCATAGCTTCTGAATATTGATCTGCATCCTCCATAATAAACTCCTTTGAAGTGCAAAGTTGTGTAGCATCCAGCAGACAATGGTTACTTTGGAGACTGCAGATGTACTGCGTTAATATCATCCCCCAATCCCACAACTCAAACATCAAAAGTGCTTCTTCACATGTTATATGTTGAACATCTTTCATTTCAAAGGACCTATTACACAACAAAAGCTCAAATGTTTAATTTAACAAAAATGGCCCAAAGCCAAGGGAAATAATATTTGCAGAAGTGACAAAAAGCTCAAAGTGTTTTTCAAGAAAGGCTTAAAGGGGGAGAGAGTGGCAGAAAAGTAGAGTGAGTCCTGAAATGTGGGGCTCAGGCATCTGAAGTGAAGGTAAACTGGGTTGCAGGGAATCGGGTTAAAGGGAGGAAAGGGATGCGTGAGAGTCAAAGAGTCATAGAGTCATACAGCACAGAAACAGACCCTTCAGTCTAACTCATCCACGCTGACCAAGTTTCCCAAACTAAAGTAATCCCACTTGCCTTGTGCTTTGCCCATATTCCTCAAAACCTTTCCTATTCGTGTACTTATCCAAATGTCTTTTGAATGTTATAACTATACCTGCATCTACTACTTCACACATGAACCAGCTCCCATATGAAAAAGTTGCTCCTCAGATCCATTTTAAATCTTTCTCCTTTCACCTTATAAAATGTAACACCTAATTTTGAAGTCATCCACCTTAAGGAAAACACGTTTGCTATTCTCTTATCTATGCCACTCATCATTTTATAAACCTCTGTAATGTACCCCTCGACCTCCTACTTTCCAGTGAAAAACGTCCCAGCCTATCCAGCCACTCCTTACAGCACGAACCCTCCAGTCCCTGACACACCCTGGTAAATCTTTTCTGAACTCTCTCCAATTCAATAATGTCTTTCCTATTACAGAGTGACCAGAACTGTACACAGTACTCCAGAAGAGGCCTCACCAATGTCCTAGGAGAAAGTGAGGTCTGCAGATGCTGGAGATCAGAGTCGAGAGTGTGTTGCTAGAAAAGCACAGCAGGTTAGGCAGCATCCGAGGAGCAGGAGAATTGACGTTTTGGGCCGGAGCCCTTCATCAGGAATTGATGCTGCTCCTCGGATGCTGCCTGACTTGATGTGCTTTTCCAGCAAAACACTCTCAACTCTCCAATGTCCTGTACTACCTCAGCTTGACGGAGCACAATCATTTCCAGGTGGAGGAGGTTGTGCAGTGCTAGGAATAGACCATTGACCATGGAGACCGTGCATAGGTAACAATTTTAAGTCAAAGAGGTTGAGGGGCTGACTGTCAATGTTGGTCAGTGAGTCGGGTATAGTAGCAGAAGTGTGGAGTATTTAAATGGTGAGAGATTAGAAAATGCCCTTGTCACTGAAAACAGCATGCAGGTGCAGCAAGCATTTCAGAAGGTGAACAGTATGTGAGCCTTTATCAGAAGAGGATACGCACATGGGAGCGAAGAAGCCTTGCTTCAGTTGGATCAAACACTGCTGAGATTGCACCTGGATTATTGTGAGCAATTCTGATCCTTTGTCTAAGGAAACACATACTGGTCATGGGAGGAGTGCAGCAGATTAGTGGGGCCTAAATTTTCAGGAGTTTGCCAGATTAGAGGCAGTCTCAGAAAAGCGTACTAAATTCTCAAAGGATTGGGCATAGTAGATGTAGAGAGGATTTTTTCCCATTGATGTGTGATCTACAACCAAGGGTCAATTTCAGAATAAAAGGCAAGTCACTTGGGACTGGATAAGTGGAACGTCTTCATCAGAATGTGCTAAATCTTTGGAATTCTTTATACCAAAGTGCTGTGGAAGGTCTTTCATTCAGCATGTTGAAAGCAGAGATTTGTAAAGTTGGGTGGGATGGTAAACTTGAGAAGGTTGCTGAGATACTTGGTAGGAATATGGACAAGGTGAATGAGTGGACAAATGCATAGCAGATGAAGTACTGTATAATGTGGATAAAAGTGAGAATATCTGTATTGGTAGCAAAAACAGGAAGGCAGTTTATCACCTGAATGGTGATAGACTGGGAAAGGGTAATGCAGTGAGACCTGGGTGTTCTTGCACACCAGTCACTAAAAGTAATGTGTAGCAGGCAGTGAAAAAGCAAAGGGTTCTTTGGCCTTCGTAGCAGGGGAATTTGAGTACAGGAGTGAGGATACCTTGCTGCAATTTTACTGGGCCATTGTGAAACCACACCCAGAATATTGTCTGCAGTTTTGGTTTCCTTATCTGTTAAGGATGTTCTGTTCTGGCAATGGAGGGAGTTCTACAAAGGCTTACCAGACTGGGATGGCAGGACTGATGTATGAAAAGAGATTACATTCTCTTCATGGGAGTTTAGAAGAAACCTATAATGGTCCATCAGGACTCGATAGACTAAAAGCAGGATGATCTTAATGATTAGGGAGACCAGAACTAGGGGCCATGGTCTAAACATACTGGATAGGCCACTGAGATGAGGAGAAATTTCTTCACCCTGAGAGAGGTGCGCCTGTAGAAATCTTTACCCCAGAAAGTGATTGAGACCAAATCATTGAATGTTTTCAAGGAGTTAATTATAGTTCTTAGGGTAAAAGAGATCCAAGGGAAAGGGAGAATGTGGGAACAAGGATCTGAGGTGAATGTTCAGCTCTGATCATGTTGAATGGCAGAGCAGGTTCAAAGGGCTGAATGGTCACTTCTGCTCCTACTTTCTACATTTCCATGTTTCTGTTGTAGATTTCCAGCTGCTAATCACGTCAAATGATGTGAAGGTGTCAATGTTGGACTGCGGTCAGCAAAGTCAGAAGTCACATGACACCAGGTTATAGTTCAACCGGTTTATTTGAAAACACAAGCTTTCAGAGCACTGCTCCTTCATTAGGTGAAGGAGCAGCACTCTGAAAGCTTTTGATTTCAAATAGGATTGTTGAACTATAACTTAGTGTCATGTGACTTCTGACAATGTGGAGATAGTATGGGAGTATAGCCTCAAGTTTGATGACGAATGGCCTATGAACAGGATTTGATAATGGGATATACCACAGGCAACAAAGATTTTCATGATTTTCACAGAGAGTAATACCTGCATAATTGGCTAGAAGAACACTGCAAGAGTCAAGCTTGAAAAAGACAAAGGCAGGGTGAGGTTAAGAATTGTGGTTGGGCTAACGTACCAGTGAAGTTAGAGCCAAGTTGATGATGTTGTAATAGGAGGGATAATGTTAGCTTAATTTGGGATCAAATAGGAATTAAATGTGTGCAATGCTAATTGTTACATTGACATAATCCTCAAGAAAACTACACAGTTGTAGCATGAACTATGGCTGTAGTATTCCACAGTGAGTCTTTAACAAAGATAATTCTAGCACTTGCTTTAAGATTGTGAGATTACTGGAATATAGATCTTTACTGGCATAATTCTGCACTTGCAGCTATGTATATGCTGAGTATTCTTTGAGAAAGACTTCAGAATTCATACAGGGCAAGGTGATATGAGTGGCAGTAAATGTTCACTTGGTAACTCTCTGCCTCTTTAGGAAGCTTGCAGTATACTGGGAAATGTGTCACCCTAACCTGCCTATGTGCTGATCCACTTGGCACAATGTCAGATGAAATAGCAAACTGGTCAACATGACTTACGTTACATTTGCTTGCCTGGCATCAATTCTAAAGAACAGGAACTCAGGACTGTGGAGATTTACAACACACTGGTCGTATACTATTGATATATGTCTGTGACTTGTGTTCTATGGACTTGAGTTTTTTCACATCTCTGTGAGTTATATTAATAGTCTGAAATGTTTTTGTCTGCCACTACTTTTTGATCTGAGTAATGAGGTCCCGAGTTTCAACCCCCACCACTGAATGTCTGAACAACATTCCACCTCTTGAGCATGAGCTGGGGGAGATGTAGCTATTTCCTTCATGGAGCACAAGGAGCAGCTAAAATTGTGCCTGTGGACATCATTGCCCATTCACTGAACTCTTGCGCTGAGAAATCCACTCTTCATGACATCACAATCATTCACAGTGCATCAGCTAAAGCTGTTCAAAGAATTGTTAACACCCATGTCAAACTAGAACTGCCCAGCTATATGAATAAAAAACCCATAAGACATGGAGGCAGGATTAGGTCATTCTGCCCATCAAACCTGTTCCACCATTTGATCATGGTTGGTATCACAGAATCCCTATAGTGTAGAAGGCCAATTAACCCAAAAGGCCACACCAACTCTCTGAAGAGTATCCCACCCAGACCTAGCCTATCCCTGCATTTCTCATGGCTCATTCACCCAGCCTGTACAATGCTGGCTACTATAAGCAATTTAGCATGGCCACTCCGCCTTATCTGCACATCTTTGGACTGTGGGAGGAAACTGGAGCACCCGAAGGAAACAGCCACCTGAGGTTAGAATCAAAAACCTGGTCCCTAGAGCTGTGAGGCAGCAAAGTTCTTCACTGAGCTACTGTGCCGCACCAGAACAGTGGCAGCTCTGTCCCTCTGTAGTCTCAAATTGCTAACCTTTTACTTAATAGTCGAATGCTCTGACTCATTACATTACAGAGGCTTGACCATTGCACCACGGAGACTATCCATGATAGTCATCCATGATTATTGCAATAACCTATTGGAAGTCCAATTATTTCTTTATTTAAACTCTATTTTACAATGTAGCCTTTAAGAAATCTATCAGATATTCCCACCATAATTTCTATTACTTGCTATCCACCCTAAACAATTCTACACCTTGATTTCCAAAGTCATAATCATTTTTCCCTACTTTACTGATCTCATAAAATAAAGTGACAGCATTAGTTGTGGTCAAGAAGTGTGTGCATTCTGAACTCATTGCACATACAGACTGAGGGTGTGGACAGTACAAACATTTGATTTAAATATCAATTAAGATTAATCCGAAAGCTGAACAGTGCTGTGCGGTTTTAGGATGGCTATAATTTGTAATGCAGTAGAGCCGGAACCATATGCACAGTATTCATGAATTTCTTTATCCTCAATGTCCAACTCATGCATGTGTTAAATATTATAGCCACAGAAATGCCTGTTTTCTGAAGTTCATTCAAAGGTATAGAAGATCTGAAATTCAGTTTAAATATGTAAATCTGAAATGTTTACCTCTGCTTTGTGCATGCGCATTTGAAACAGTCTCATACTCCCGCACTATTATGAGATAATCGTAAAGTTTGAATCCATCAGAAGCAGAAAAAACAGCACAAAAATTTGAGCTCTGTGGCAAAAAAGTGAGTGAGATATCAAGCTGTTAACTTGCCTGTAACAGTTTCCTGTAGCTGTTTAGGATGTCAAGTCAAGTGTGATTTTTACTTTTGTATTTAAAGTACATATAACTTTAGAAATATTTTACCACATATTTCAAATTAATTAAAGACAGCAGAAAACGTTTAAGTCTTAATAGAAGCACATTTGTCTTAGAAGATTGACTTCTATCAACTGCAATCATCTCCTGATTTCTGATTTTTGTGCAGGGTTCTGGTATGACAACGCATTCTGCCGCACTGTAAAAGCTAATGAAAACTGCAAATGAGTTTGAACTGTAACATTGTTAAAGCATAAGCTGGATGTTAATTATGTCTCCATGGAAAACCTCATGGTACTATTGTAAAAATAAAAGACAGTCAAAGAAATCAATTAAGCTTAAAGATATGGTTGAAGGATCAGACAGGAAACATTAATAGTAGGCAACATCTCCACTGCAGCTATGCAGGGAAACCCGTTTCAGTCTGAAGGTGCTGTTGTTCAGCCATTAAAGGTGATGGGACGTGATAATATACTCAGGTTCTGGATCAATGGTGCTGGAAGAGCACAGCAGTTCAGGCAGCATCCGAGGAGCTTCAGCAAAATCGACGTTTCGGGCAAAAGCCCTTCATCAGGAATAAAGGCAGAGACCCTGAAGCGTGGAGAGATAAGCTAGGGGAGGGTGGGGGTGGGGAGAGAGTAGCATAGAGTACAATGGGTGAGTGGGGGAGGAGATGAAGGTGATAGGTTATAATGGGTGAATGGGGGAGGAGATGAAGGTGATAGGTGCCAACTTTACTCAGTGGGTGCACTCATGCCTCTAAGTCAAAAGATTGTAGTTACATACTTGAATTGTTGAAAAGAATATCTAAACTACATTGTCACTACTGAAGTGTCAAGAAAGTGCTACAAGGTCACTTGTATCTCATCAGGTGAGCACAAATGATCCAGAATATTTAGCAAAAAGAGTTTTGCTGTTATACTGGCCAACATTGCTCCATCAGGCAAACCATCACAAACAGAACAAATTGTCATTTGTGGTCAACCTACTGGACTAGTAAGCTAAACATCAAAGCTTATTCTTCAAAGGTATGAATTCAAATCCCACCATGACTGCTGTTGGAATCTAATTGTATTTAATTAATAATCCAGAATTTTTAAAAAAGGCTCTGTAATAACAACTGTGAAACTGTCAAATTGTTAAAATAATTTTCTCAGGTCCTTTGTTCTGGATGTTACTCCAAAATGAAGCATTGTGGGTGGCTCTTAATTGCTCCTAAGCTAGCCTCGCAAGGTACTCTGTCATAACAAACAACAAAATATCAACTAACAGTGAAATTGGATTGACCACTGGCATCAACCTACAGCACACAGATCTCAGCAATTCCAGAAGATGGTAAAAACAAGGACTGCAGATGCTGGAAACCAGAGTCGAGATTAGAGTGGTGCTGGAAAAGCACAGCAGGTCAAGCAGCATCCGAGGAGCAGGAGAATCGACGTTTCGGGCCAGAGGTCTTCATCAGGATTCCTGATGAAGGCCTCTGGCCCAAAACATTGATTCTCCTGCTCCTCGGATGCTGCCTGACCTGCTGTGCTTTTCCAGCAACACACTCTCGTCACTTAAGTTTAACCCATCTGAGCAATAAGCAGTGAGATGAAAGTTGTGAAAAATTCAGATCCAGCAAAAATAAATCTGAATATTCTGACTGAAAACATTGTGCTGTGCTACAGATGGCCCCGGATTTCAGAATAGGCTTAGATATTAAGTTCCTGGTTTCAGTCTGCCCCTATGAATTAAATACTTTGTTGTTTAATTCAATAAGTGCAGGTCAGCTGAACCAAAGAGAACCTTGGAGTTGTTTGGAAACACAATCATATTAAAAGCTCAAATGGTAACAGTGAATGAGCTAGATAAAATTACAGCCAAAATTACGTATGATAATTTCCTACGTATGACAGATAGAAACAAATGCCTCGAAACAAAATTATTTTGAATGGCACCCACATCAGGGCAGTTATCTGCCTTGTTTGGAAGAACTTCACAGTCAGTGTACATTATTTTGCTGAAAGCATAACTATGTAAATAAATCTCAAGAAACTTGACACCATCCAGGACAAAGCAGTTCCTTGTTTGGCACCACATCCACAAACACTCCCTCCACACCAACGCTCAGTAGCAGTAGTGTGTACTATCTACAAGATACACTGCAGAAATTCAGCAAAGGTCCTCAGACAGCACCTTCCAAACCCACAACCACTACTATTTTGAAGGACAAGGGCAATAGGTACATGATTATGTGTGTGGTGTTGGAAAAACACAGTAGGTCAGGCAGCATTCAAGGAGCAGGAGAATCGATGTTTTGGGCATAAGTCCCGCATCAGGAATGAAGGGTTTTTGCCCAAAACATCAATAGTTCTGCTCCCCGGGTGCTGCCTGACCAGCTGTGCTTTTCCAGCACCACATCATCGACTCTCATCTCCAGCATTTGCAGTCCTCACTTTCTCCCAACCGATATATGGGAACACCACCATCTTCAAGTTCCCCTCCAAGCCACTCACCATCCTGACTTGGATGTATATCGCTATTCCTTCACTGTCGATGGGTCAACATCCTGGAATTCCCTCCCTAATGGTTTTGTGGGTCAACCCACAGTTGGTGAACTGCAGTGGTTCAAGAAGGTAGCTCATCACTACCTTCTCACGGGCAACTGCTCACAGTGAGCAAAATATATCCCAAATTGTTTATGATTCCAATGTTTTTTTTTAACTCATTCATTTGTTGGATATTGGTAATGCTGGCTAGGTTAGCATTTATTGCTGTCAATAAATTCTGACCTCGCCAGCGTTACCCATATCCACAAATGAATGAATAAAAAAAAAACCATTGGAATCACTGAACAATTTGGGATATATTCTACTTACTATCCATAGGGTCTTGCAATTCCTTTGAAAACATGGACGTTTAGTAGGACTAACCTGAAACCTATGCGACTTAACCTAGAGCAAGCTCTGTAGAAGTTCAGGCCATCATCTCCATGTAACCCTGACGGTGATTCCTCTGGTGCTTTATACCAGATTCAGAATTTCCAGTTTGCAGACCCCAGCCGCCTCTTCTTCACCATGGACATGCAATCCAACTACACGTCCCACTACAATCCCCCACCAGGATGGTCTTAGATCTCTCCACCTCTTCCTGGAACAAAGACCTGAACCATCCCCATCCATCACCACCCTCCTCTGTCAGGCCAAGCTCGTTCTCACCTGAACCAACTTCTTTTTTAACTCCTCACATTTTCTGCAGGTCAGAGGGGTGGCCATGGATACTCACATAGGCCCCAGTTAAGCCTGTCTCTTTGTGGAATTCCTTGTTCCATTCCTATTTCGACTCACACCCACAACTCTTTCTCCAATACATTGATAGTATCATCAGTGCTGCTTCCCTCTTTCATCTGGAATTGGAAAAGTTTGTTGATATCACTTCCAATTTCCACCTTGCCCTCACTTTCACCTGGTCCACTTCTGACTCCTCCGTTCCCTTCCTCAACATCCATTTCTATTTCTGGCCACTAATGTCCACGATAAACCAACCGACTCCCACAGTTACCTGGACTATATATCCTTGCTTCCTGTTTCCTGTAAAGACTCTATTCCATTCTCCCAGTTCCTCCATCTCTGTCGCATCTGTTTTGATGATGCCAGCTTTGACACGGGAGTCTCTGAAATGTCCACCTTCTTCATCAACCAAGGATTCCCCATCACTGCTGTTGGCAGGGCCCTCAACCAGGTCTGACACATCTCCTGCACTTTGGCCCTCACCCCCTCTCTTCCCTCCCGCAACAGCAATAGGGTTCCCCTTGTCCTCAACAACCATCCCACCAACATCCACATCCAGGAGATGATCAGCTACCACTTCCAGCACCTTCAGTGAGATGCCCCTCCCCTCTCTTGATTGCCTTCCGCAGAGACTGCTCCTTCATTCCTGAATAAAGGCTTATGCCTGAAACGTTGATTCTCCTGCTCCTTTGATGCTGCCTGACCTGCTGCGCTTTTCCAGCAACACATTTTTCAGCTCTGATCTCCAGCATCTGCAGTCCTCACTTTCTCCTTCCAGGATACCCTGGTCCACTCTTTCTTCACTCCAAACCCCCCCCCCCCCCAACAGCCCCATGGCACCTTCCCCTGAAATCACAGAAGGTGTAACACCTGCCCATCTACCTTTTCACTCCTCAGTATCCAAGGCCCCAAAAATACCTTCCAGATGAAGCACTTCACGCAATCTAGTTCACTGCATTCACTGCTCACAACGTGGTCTTCTCTACATTGGGGAAACAAAGCATAGACTGGGTAACTGCTTTATAGAACATCTCCATTCTGCTTGCAACAAGATCTTGAGTTTCTAGCTGCCTGCCACTTTAACACACCACACTGTTCCCAGGCTAGTATCTCTGTCTCAGGCTTGCTGTAGCAAAGCTTAGTGCAAACTGGAAGAACAACTCCTCATTTTCTGTAGGGTACCTTGCAGTCCTCTGGACTCAATATCAAGTTCAATAATTTTAGGGCTTGAACTCCCCCATGTCCTCGACCCCTACACCAGACCTTGTCATCACACAGTCTGCTATTACACACAAAACATTGTTGATCACAAACAGTCTCCATTAACAGCTATTCACCCTCCCAGCCAGATCGTTATCAACTCCTTTGTCTGTCCAACTGTTCTTCTGTCTCTTGGGTTCTATCCCTTTCTATCATTTACTCTCTCTCCCCACCCTATCTTCTGCATATAAACTGACATTTTCCTAGCTACCATCAGTTCTGTGGAAGTGTCACTGGACCCTAAACTCTGAGTTCTGAGTTAACTCTGAGTTTTCTTCACAGATACTGCCAGACTTGTTGAGCTTTTCCAGCAAGTTCTGTATTTGTGGCAGTGAGTAGATCGGCCTTAATATCTCCAACTGGTCTCCAACTCAGCTAGCCCTGCTCTAAATCTTGTATTCCAGACACTTTGGCACAATGTTTGGCTATCTTAAAGTTTTTGATGAGCCCTATATTCAACAAGTACAGTTGTGGAGTTGAGAACAATTGCAGCCCTGGTGTTTAGCAGCCTGCATTGCCTGCTTTTCAACCTTACCCTACCTATCTGCTCCTACTGTTAAATGGTCCCTAGCTCAGCTGCCCAAGGTGCTTTCTGGCTGACATGCTTACCTTCCCAGATACCTTTTATATTTCAAAAATATATTTATACATAAAAATATTTATACGTATATAGTCACTAAAGCAGTTTAGTTCTGTACAGTCTTTACATCTGGAGAAACAAACATTGATGTTTGACTTTCCTGACAGTTCCATCAAGTAAACCCAACGTATTTCTTACTTATGCAATACACAAAAGAGTGAAGAAAAGGTAAAGAAAGTTTTTAAAAAAAACTTGCAGTTGTACAGTTCCTTTCAGAGCACTGTATGTCTTAAAGCACTTCAATATTTTCTTTTGAACAAAAGGGCAGACTTTCCATCATAAAGAGAAATGTGGCAGCCAATTTGCAAAGTCTAGACTTCCACCACCCAAAGTAATGTCAGAATGACGAGATAATCTGTCTTTGTGATGTCAGAATAATCAGATCATCTGTCTTTGTGATGTCAGAATGACCAGATCATCTGTCTTTGTGATGTCAGAATGACCAGATCATCTGTCTTTGTGATGTCAGAATAATCAGATCATCTGTCTTTGTGATGTCAGAATGACCAGATCATCTGTCTTTGTGATGTCAGAATGACCAGATCATCTGTCTTTGTGATGTTGATTGAGTGATAAATACTGTCCAGAGCAATGTGTATATTCCCCGATCTCCTTCAAAATAGAAATCAATGGGATTGTTTATGCACAACTGAGAGGGCAGGCAGATCTGCAGTCTAACACTTAATAAAAACCAAAACTACTGCAGATGCTGTAAATCAGAAACACAAACAGAGATTGCTGGAGAAGCTCTGCAGGTCTTGCAGCATCGGTGGAGAGAAATCAGAGTTCATGTTTCAGGTCTAGTGACTGACCAGTTCTGAGGAAGGGTCACTGGACCCGAAACGTTAACTCTGATTTATCTCCACAGATGCTGCAAGACCTGCTGAGTTTTTACGGTAATCTCTGTTTGTGTTTCTGCAGTTTAATATCTCTTCTGAAAGGCAGCACCTCTGACAATGCAAGACAGTCTACATTGAAGTGTTGGCTTGGACTTTATTTTGCATTTTGTGCCTGCAGTGGGACTTGAGCCATGAGCTTTTTACTTGGAGCTGGTGAATGAAAGAGAATGAATTGTGAAAGGGGACAGCAAGCAGTTAAAGCGTGGATGAAAGCAAGAACAAGTGAGAATTCAACTAAGGAGAGTTGACAGACAACTGGTTGAGTAGTATTGTGTTAAACAGTTTGACCTTTCACTGATTCACTGCTTGTTACAAGTAGAAAATAACAATCCTACAAACATCATTAAATTAAAAGAATACTCTGGGGACAAACTGAGCAGGTTGCTTTGAGGCTGGTTTTTTGCTGGTCTGTAAGGGCAATGGAATAATCTACTTACTTGGGATCATTCCAATACGATCTCCTACTTTTAGGCCCACTACCTATCCCACTTCAATAATGGTATACAAAAATCCCATTACCACTTCTATGCTTACAAAACTCAAAGACAGTACATTTCATTCAACAAATAAAATGATACTTGCACAAGTATCAACAACAACTTCTTTTATATAGCCCCTTTAACAGAATAAAATGCATACAGCTTAGGGCCTGCATAGTGGAAGGTGCTGCCACTGACGGAACAATTAAAATCAGGGACACTGAAGTGACTAGAATTCGGTGATTACAAATATCTTGAAGATTGCAGGGATGAAGAGTTCACAGGGAACAAAGAGAACAAGATTGTGAAGGGATTTGAAAATAATCTGAGATTAAGGTGTTGCTAGAACATGAGTGGCAATAGAAAGGAAGTTGATGTAAGGATGCAGACAGCAGAGATTTTGATTACCTTAAATTTACAGACATTGGAATGTGGGAGAGCAGCCGACAATTCACAAAAATACACATGTCCAGAAGCAACACAGAGATAAATGAGGCTTGCAGTGGCAGATGAACTGGCACAGTAGAAAAAGTTTGGAGGTCCATGGAATTTGGGAATCGTCATCATTCTGTGAATATAAGGCCAGAATCTCACCTTGAGACCAAATGTGGAACTGAAGTTGTGAACAGGTTAGAGAGCAAAGATTGAAAACGTCATAGAGTCATAGAGAGGCATAGAGGTGTACAGCATGGAAACAGACCCTTTGGTCCAACCCATCCATGCCAACCAGATACCCCAACCCAACCTAGTCCCACCTGCCAGCACCCGGCCCATATCCCTCCAAGCCCTTCCTATTTATATAGCCATCCAGATGCATTTTAAATGTTGTAATTGTACCAGCCTCCACAACTTCCTCTGGCAGCTCATTCCATACCTGTACCACCCTCTGTGTGAAAAAGTTGCCCCTTAGGTCTCTTTTATATCTTTCCCCTCTCACCCTAAAACTTTGCCCTTTTGTTCTGGACTCCCCCACCCCAGTGAAAAGACTTTGTCTATTTATCCTATCCATGCCCCTCATGATTTTATAAACCTCTATAGGGTCCCTCTTCAGCCTCCGACGCTCCAGGCAAAACAGCCCCAGCCTGTTCAACCTCTCCCTATAGCAATTTGGGGTAGAAGACTGGAAGAAAACTAACAGACACTGGTGAATGCAAGGTTTGGAGCTCATTCCATTTGATGCCTAGAGGACAGGAGTCACTACCAGAAAGTACAAAGTGCTGAGCAGAGTATCATAGACTGCAGTGTTTCAAGAGCCAGCTCACCAATACCTTCTCACGGATTGGTAATACATACTAGCCTTGTCAGTAATGCACAATCTTAAGATGGGTAACAGTATCTGGACTGGCTAGTTGACAGGCAGCAGGAAGGACACAGATAGAGTGGTTGTCTGGAGAGCTTCGATGCTGTAGTTCTGTGCAAACAACAGGTTTTTGCTCTGTAAAACCTCTGCTACCTGCAAGGACTGAATCTCACTAATCCTCATAATCTGCTGAACGACAGATAGCAATCTGAGGCAATCTGAGCTTCCACTGCATTAAGGTGACCTCGCATGAGTTCTGAAGCTGAAAGGTTGATCATCAGATAGTGCATCATGATTGGATCCACTTTCATGTTTATGGGGTTTGCCTACCGCTTCTACGTTTTAAAGGATGGGCTCAAAGCCCTTTGTCAAGTTGATGCTGGACCCAAAAATGTTCCTCTACATCAACCACAATCTTCATGGCTGGCCTTCCAATACACCAATGCTCACGATGCTCAACAAATCTGTCGTGAAATTAGTTCAATGACAGGAAATAGGGAGTGCTGGCAAACAGCTTTTGAATTGGAAGATGGTATATAATGGGGTTGGTATTCAAGCTACTTAACATATACTTTTTCTTAATATAGCTGAATGAACCAGACTTTAGGGCACAATTTTAACATTTTTAACTGACATAAAATGTGAGAAAAGTGTGAATTCTAGTGACAACAGAAAGCTGCGACTCAAAGGGACTTGGTGGTACTTGTGTACAAAACACAGAAAGCTAGCACACATGCTCAGCAGGCAATGAGGAAGGCCCTGGAATGCTGACCCTCATTTCAAGGAGTTTGAAATATGAAAGTATAGCAGTTTTACTGAAAATTGTACAAGGTGCTGGTGAGACCACATCTGGGGTACTGTGAGCACTTTTGGTCTCCTTTTTTAAGAAAATATATTATTTTATTGGCAGTTCAGAGAAGGTTTACTGGACTAAAACCTAGAATGGAGAATTGTGAGGAAAGACTAGTCAGCCTAGGCCTGTCTCCTCTGGATTTTAGAAGAGTTGGAGGTGACTTAATTGAAACACATAAGATAAACCTTGATTGGTGGATGTTGACAGGATGCTTTCTCTTGTGGGATAATCTAGAATTAAAGGTTATAGTTCAACAATAAGGGGTAACCTTCAAGACAGAGCTGAGGGAACAATTTTTTTCTCAGAGGATTGTGGTTTTACAGAATTTTCTTCCTCTAAAGGCAGTGGATACAGAATCTTTTAAAGGAAAGGTAGATAGATTCTTGATAACCAAGGGGATAAAAGACTGATGGGATAGGCAGGAATATGGAATTGATGTTAAATTCAGATTAACCATGATCTTATTGAATAGCAGAGCAGGCTTGAAGGGCCGAATAGCCTACCCCTGTTCCTTGCTTGAAGGTTTGTATATCTCTATCTGGGCCAAACAGCCTATGCCACTCTTTATAAGTCACAATGTTTACTTGACTCTAGACGCGATTAAATTTTCTACTGCAATCTCCCTTTCTTGTAAAAATCCATACTTTACCATCAAAAACATTGTCAGAGACATTATTACACAACTCTGCAACCAGGAGGTCTGGGTTCAAGTCCCACTTGCTCCAGAGGTGTGTAATAACATCCCTGAACAGTTTGAAGACAGAGGGGGTGGTGGTGGAGGGTTGCTTTTCAGACTGGAGGCCTGTGACCAGTGGTGTGCCCCAGGGATTGGTGCTGGGTCCATTTTTTTCTTTCATTTATATCAATGATTTGGATGTGAGCATAAGAGGTATAATTAGTAAGTTTGCAGATGACACTAACATTGGAGGTGTTGTGAACAGCGAAGAAGGTTACCTCAGATTACAATGGGATTTTGATCAGTTGGGCCAAGGAGTGGCAGATGGAGTTTGATTTATATAAATGTGAGGTGCTGCATTTTAGAAAGACAAAACAAGGCAGGACTTATACACTTAATGGCAAGGTCAGGAGCGTTTTGCCAAACAAAGAGACCTTGGAGTGCAGATTCATAGTCCTTGAAATTGGAGTTCCAGGTAGACAAGATAGTGAAGGTATTTGGCATGCTTACCGTTATTGGTTGGTGCATTGAGTTGGGAGGTCATGTTGCAACTGTACAGGACATTGGTTCAATCATTTTATTACGTGCAATTCTGGTCTTCCTCTTATAAGAAGGATGTTGTGAAACTTGAAGGGGTTCAGAACAAATTTACAAAGATGTGGCCAGGATTGGAGGGTTTGAACTATAGGGAGAGGCTGAATAGAATGAGGCTATTTTCCCTGGAGCATTGGAGGCTGAGAGGTGACCTTATAGAGGTTTATAAAATTATGCGGGGCATGGATAGGATAAATACCCATTCCCCTGGGTTGGGGAAGTCCAAAATTAGAGGGCATAGGTTTAAGGTGAGAGGGGAAAGATATAAAAGGCACCTAAGGGGCAACATTTTCGTGCAGAGGGTGGTGCGTGTATGGAATGAGTTGCCAGAGGAAGTGGTGGAAGCTGGTAGATTACAACATTTAAAAGGCATCTGGATTGGTATATGAATAGGGAGGGTTTAGAGGGATATGGTTCAAATGCTGCGAATGGGACTAGACTTATATAGGATATCTGGTCGGCATGGACAAGTTGGACCGAAGGGTCTATTTTCATGCTGTACATCTCTATGGCTCTATGACTCTTGATTAGAAAATTTTGTAATGAAGCTGAACAGCTGAAAAGGTGCTATTTGAAGTACAGCGTTGGAGTCTAACCCTGAAGAGTTACAAGGCCATCCTGCAGAAATCCAAATAGCTTGTCCAAAGATGTGAATGCATTGTGAGTTCAGGGGCATAGTGAGCTTTTTGATCTGTTTGTGCTGGTGAGGGGATTGGTACAATAACATCTATCATGTCCAAAGGCACTGGGATTGCAAAAAATGAAACATGAGAATGCAAATTACATTATATAACTTATAAAGCAATTGAAATTTCTCAATAATTTAACAAATGTGCAAAGTTTTTAAATTGCTAAAGCAATTTTTACATATCCAACTTTTAAATACGAAGAAAGTAAGAGAGTGGAGGAATACGACAAACTGGATTGCTTTTCAAAGAGCTTGTCATGACCTGATGGGCGGAATGGCCTCATGCTATGCCATAATGATTCTATATCTCTTGCAGAACATTGGAAAAAATTTAAACAATTGTTTGAGATATACATAGCATCTATTGGAGCAAAGAACTAGCAAAGGAACAGCAAAAAGAACATAATAAGTAAGTAAGTTAAAATAGCATCACTCAAAATTTCTTCCACCAATTCAGAAAACAATTTTAACCTTTCCTGTTCCATCCTCTACTCATGTTTCATCCAGTACTAATGTGCCTACTGACCCCATAACCACAGAGATTTATTGACTTGTCAGTATCAACAGAGACCATAGCAGAGGTTAACATTTCAGGTCTGTGACTTTTCAGTTGAACTGGGAAAGATTGGGAATATAATAGGTTTTGAACAACTGAAAGGAGCCAGATTCGGAAGAAGTATATAAGAAAAGGTCTCTCATAGGGTGGATGACAGGAAAGATTGAATCATAAAAAAGTTTGATGGTATAAAGTCAAAGGGTGCAGCAATAGGAGAACTGAAAATAAAAGAGGTGTCCAGTAGAGCAGTAAATGACAGGACAGCAAGCTGTAATTGCAAAGTAAAGAATTTAAGAAATAAGGAAGAGAAATAAAAATAACACACTAGCAAAAAATACAAAACAAGATGAGGGATAGTTTTTATGATTTAAAATTGTTGAAGTCAACTTTGAGTCCAGCGAGCTGTGGAGGTCTTGATAGGAAAGTAAGGAGCTGCTCCTTGTGCTTACTTTGGAATATTGCAGCAGGCTGATGACACTTAGGACCATGTTAGAGAATCAAAATGATAGGTGACTGGAAGCTTAGGTGCTTGCTTGCTGACTGAATGGAAATGTTCCTCCAAGTGGTCATCCAGTCTGTAATCAGTTTTCCCAGTGTGGAGGAGATCACATTCTGAGCCGTGAATACAGTATTCTCAGGATGTAAGTTTGCTTGCTGAGCTAGAAGGTTCATTTTCAGATATTTTGTCACCATACTAGATAACATCTTCAGTGAGCCTCCAGTGAAGCACTGGTGTTAGTGACCCGCTTTCTATTTATGTGTTTAGATTTCCTTGGGTTGTTGATGTCATTTCCTATGGTGATGTCAGTTTCTGTGATGATGTCATTTTCAGTTCTCTTTCTCAGAGGGTGGTAAGTGAGGTCCAATTTGATGTGTTTGTTGGTAGAGTTCCGATTGGAATGCCATACTTCTAGGAATTCCATGCATGTCTCTGTTAGGCTTGTCCTAGGATGGAGGTGTTGTCCCAGTTGAAGTGGTATCCTTCCTCATCTGTATGTGAGGATACTAGTGAGAGTGGGTCTTATCTTTTTGTGGCTAGTTGATGTTCATGACCAACTCTCAGTAGTATCCTTACATACAGATGAGGAAGGACACCACTTTGACTGGGACAACATATCCATCCTAGGACAAGCCAAAAAGAAACATACACAAGAATTCCTAGAAGCATGAAATTCAAACCAGAACTTTATCCACAAACACATCGACTTTGGCCCCATTTACCACCTTCTGAGAAAAATAACAGGAAATGACATCACCACATGAACTGACATCACCACAGGAAATGACATGACCAATCTAAGGAAATCTAAACACATAAATAGAAAGCGGGTCACTAACACCAGTGCTGCACTGGAGACTCTTTGATGATGTTACCTAGTATGGTGACAAAATATCTGAAAATGAACCTTTCAGCTCAGCAAGCAAACTTACATCCTGAAACTCAACCTGAGCTACAAATCTTCTCAAAACTCGCTAACAGTATTCACAACTGGCAGAAGTCCAAGTGAATTGCTGCTTCATCTGGAAGACAGTTTGGGCCCTTCGAGAGTGGGAAAGGAGGAGGCAAAAGGTTCACTACAGCTTCTCCAGCACTAGCTTGGAAAGGTACTGGAGTGAAGATCAGTGTTGGTGAGAGTGACCGAGACATAGGCAATGGGGTTGTGGAGGGAACAGTTCCTTCAGAATGTTGAAATTAAAGGGAAGGAGAAGAAGGGTTCAGAAAAGATTTCCAAGGATGTTGCCAGGGTTGGAGGATTTGAGCTATAAGGAGAGGCTGAACAGGCTGGGACTTTTATCCCTGGAGCATCGGAGGCTGAGGGGTGACCTTATAGAGGTTTACAAAATTATGTGGGGCATGGATAGGATAAATAGGCAAAGTCTTTTCCCTGGGGTCAGGAAGTCCAGAACTAGAGGGCATAGGTTTAGGGTGAGAGGGGCAAGATGTAAAAGAGACTTAAGGGGCAGCCTTTCCATACAGAGGGTGGTATGTGTATGGAATGAGTTGCCAGAGGAAGTGGTGGAGGCTGGAACAATCGCAACATTTAAAAGGCATTTGGATGGGTATATGAATAGGAAGAGTTTGGAGGAATATGGGCTGGGTACTGGCAGGTGGGATTGGATTGGGTTGAGATATCTGGTCAGCATGGACGGGTTGGACTGAAGGGTCCGTTTTCATGCTGTACATCTCTATGACTCTATATAAAAGAGACCTAAGGGGCAATTTTTCACGCAGAGTGTGGTGCATGTTGGGAATGAGCTGCCAGAGGAAATGGTGGAGGCTAGTGCAATTGCAATATTTAAAAGGCATCTGGATCGGTATATAACTAGGAAGGGTTTGGAAAGATATGGGCCATGTGCTGGCAAGTGGGACTAGATTTGGTTGTTCTATCTGGTTGGGATGGATGAGTCAGACCAAAGGGTCTGTTTCTGTGCTGTATGTCTCTACGACTAAGTGGAGGCGACATACTGGAGGTAGCAGAAATTATCGAAGATGGTGCGTGAAATGTGCCGATTTGTGAGGTGGAAGACAAGGACCAGTGGAATTCTTGTTGTTCCAGAATGAGAAACAAGTAGTAGAGCAACATTGTATGAAATAGAAGGACCTTGTCAGCTAAGGAGGATGAAAGTTCTAGGCTGAGAGAAAAGGAAGATAAATTAGAAGCGCATGCTATATTCATAATTCTATACTAGTGTTATTACCCTAAAATGGCAAACAGAATCTTAGATATTACATTCTTGAGAAAACACCATTCTGTATTAGTCTTTCTTCTCTTGGGGTTCCTTAGCACATGAAAATGCTGCAGCTTATTCCATGGTGCTTGGTGCTTGTACAAATCCCTCCCACACATTGTGCTGATGTTATCTGACGTGTCAAGTTGCATGTTCCCATGCAACTGCCAAATGCTGCACAAGGATGGCATGAGGGTTAAGCTTAATGTCTTGTTTCCAATGGACAAAGGAGACAAACCAATCCAAGAACTATGCAAAGGAGACATGGGGTGTCTTGAAGGCAGTGGCAGTCTGTCCTCTTTATCAACTTGCATGAATTTTTCTTGACTCATGACTATACCTTCACTCATTGTGCCCCTTTGCCCAACTCATTGAGACTTGCATGTTCGAATTTCTCTAAAGTATTAGCAATCAAGTTAGTTTATGGGCATCAAAATTGTGGACTTCTTCCCTGTTTTTCCTTTGTCAATAATGCAAGAAGAGTATCTCTGAGTGCATTGTAGACTCTGACAATTGAGAATTTGGGGTGGCACAGTGGCTCAGTGGTTAGCACTGCTGCCTCACAGCTCCAGGGACCTGGGTTTGATTCCTGCCTCAGACGACTGTATGGAGTTTGCACATTGTCCCTGTGTCTGCGTGGGTTTCCTCCCGCAATCCAAAGATGTGCAGGTCAGGTGAACTGGCCATGCTAAATTGATTGTAGTGTTAGGTGCGTTAGTCAGGGGTAAATATAGGGTAGGGGAATGAGTCTGGATGGGTTACTCTTCTGAGTGCTTGTTGGGCCGAAGGGCCTGTTTCCATACTATAGGGAATCTAATCTAGTCTAATTCTTGGTTCCAACATGTTACATAGAACCTTTGGTATTTTCCTTGTCCACACTCTGGTAGGTCAATTCGGCAGCGACTGCTGTCTTTGGCTACAGACAATGCTCAGGATTAAGTGTAACTGCAGACATAATCAAATATAAAGTCGAGACTCTAGCAATTAGAAACTAACAAACTGTACCTGTCCAAAATGTAATTCAACGCAACTGAAAGAAAGATCTTGAGGCTGGAATTCTCAGAATTCAGATTGCTTAAAAATATATTTAATATCTAGCTATGAATTGCCGCAAAACTTTCAACAACTTTTGTCAAGAATGTTTAAGTTAATCTATACATCAGAGGCGAAAAATCAGCTCTGATATTCTCCGTGGATATGTTGAACATGTTGTTCTTGTAATTTGTACCAAAACCTATAAAAACAAACAGCTTTCCATTCATAAGAGTGTTGGAGAAACAAAGTCTTCCCAGAATAGGCAAAACCAAGTCTAAACTGACCAATCATTGCATATGAAGCAAATGAGAAAGAGAGAGACTCTTTTCAACCATTTGTTGAATGAGAAAAAAAAACATGTTGTGACAAATGGATTTTAAAACGTACGTGAGTGCAATGCACAGGCGATTGCGAATGATTACAAAATAGACCTAATTAGTATAAGACTAAGATAGACGTGACGTGATTCTTAGACTAGACAGACTGTTGTGCTGCCAGCATCAATATAAGGATATCAAATATGAAGTGCAAGTGGTAGTGACACCAAAAGATGCGCAGCCAATTTCAGGACTGAGTACTTGTGAGAAACTGGATCCAGTTGAAATAAAAAAAAGCTGCACACACTGAAGATTCAATGTAATGTCAGATTCAGTTGTACCTATACAAATACAGACATTCCTTTTCAAGACTGAACTGTGGCCCGAGGTCATTGAATCAGGTTGAGATAAAAGTGCAGTTGTAATAAACAATAATATCAATAAAAATGAATGGCAGACTATGGGAAACCTATATTCTCCAATCGGGGAATATCAAATTCACAGTTTAGCAGCAATAGACCATATTTGATGCATTTGAGTTCAAACATTGAGCAAAAAAAATCAATTCACTCAAGTTCAAATCCATTCAGTAAATGAAAATTCTGAAGACTATGCATTCAGAATATTAAACACTCCAAAAGCAGAGAGGGACCTTAAACAAAAATTAAGACATGATTGGGTATTGATAATTACTTTTATCATGAACTAGAGATTCTGCTTTACAATTCAGATACATGAGACGACAAATTACTAATTATGTAAATGAACCAAATTTTTAAAAAAAGTAGATAATGCATGTATATACAACTGTTTCCTTGCAAGGTCGGAAATATTGCAATTTTTGGGTATGTTCTATCCATTTCATACACACAGATTATTCTCAAAGGTGAAGCTAAACACCCTATTCTTCTGGGTGTATTTTAAGTGGAATCCATGATGCCAACCTGGTCCAAAGTTGCCAGTTGGGTTAAAGCAGTCCCAGTGCTCTGGAGAAATGCACAACACTGTGGAAAAAAAATCATTGACCTTTTCCACTTAGCCAGCAGAAATGTCAACATCTCTTCTCTGATACGTCGCACTCACTCTATCTCTGCTACTGTAGACACAAAGGTTTCTGCTCTACCACTCTCACGACTGACTGCAACACCTTCTCTACCCACCCTCACCTACCCGACTAACCCTGTTTACCCTCTGTGCTGCTTACTCATTCACTTCAGACACTTACTCACCTGTACCAGCAGTAATAGGTGTGGTACCCACTTTCATCCCCCATTAAACCCACCTGTGTCTCATTTCATGAGGAAAAAGCCTTGAATAGGGAGAAAGAGTCAAGACCGGGGGCGTATTGCCTGTCATTTAGCTCCTTAAGAGCTAAGGATCCTGACTCTGACTGGCCCAAACAGCTGGGCAAAAGTGAGGACTACAGATGCTGGAAATCAGTGGCCTAAACAGCTGGTTGACGTATCCAAGTCTCTGGATTACCCTTGCCTTACTGTGTGAGGAAACCCAGAGTGAAGACTATCCTCCTTCACCTGACTGAGGCCTGCTGATAATTATAAGAAGCTACATGGCTTTATGTCTGTGCTAAATAATGTGGCAAGTTAGGAGTGCTGTGAGTCTGTATCCCGGGGGGGGGGAAGGTGCGCGGCAAAGCTCAAAAGACAAGGCAAGGTAATGCAAGGCATGGATACTGTGAGCATCCAGGTATACTCAAAGTGAGTGAACACTAAGAGGAGAAGCAAACAGCCCGGAGATACAGCCTGGTCCAGTCCATGAGCTGGCTGTGTGTTCCTGAGCACCCTATATCCTTGATGCAACGTCACAATGATAGAAGTGGATGTAGCCCAATGTACTACATGAATTGCAGAAACATCCTGTGATTGGATGAGAGATGTACTCAGAGATGTTTAGAAGCTGGGACTATTGAATGCCGATGTCTGTGGATGTGGGAGGTGGGTGTGTGGTCCACATGGAGCATGCCATTAGATGTTGGTGCTTAGTGTCTGAAATGGACGTCATTTGGAGCAAGCAGTGAGCTGAATCCACAATCCTTCCTCTAGTTTCCATGTCAAGATTTCCCGACATTGATCTTGTTTGGTGAATGTCATAAGATGGGACACTGGGTATTAATGCTGTAATCTGAGCTACTAACAAGGCATTTAACAATCAATAATGAACATCATTTTAATATCTTGTGCTGCCTAACATATATCTCACTATACCACTTGTGAAAGGAGAAAAAGATGGCTTGATCTGCTCCCAAAGTAGAGATGGGCCTCTAATTCTCACCATTGTCTACATCAGTCAGACCCCTGTAAGGTTACCCCCAATGTATGGAACCTTCCTGTCTTGTTGGTGGCGAGCTTGGGGACAAGAAGAGGGGTTAATTAGATCAGGTGGTGGCGTAGCTGATTCTCACTGACCTTCCACTTCCATCACAGAGTCAGTCATAGAGATGTGAAGCATGGCAACAGACCCTGCGATCCAACTCGTCCATTCCGACCAGATATCCTAAATGAATCTTGTCCTATTTGTCAGCACTTGGCCCATATTCCTCTAAACCCTTCTTATTCATTGAGATTTCTATTCATATACCCATCCACATGCTTTTTAAATGCTGTAGTTGTACCAGCTTCCACCACTTCCTATGGAAGCTCATTCTATATACACACCACCCTCAGCATGAAAAGTTGCCCCTTAGGTCCCTTTTATATCTTTCCCCTCTCACCCTAAAACTATGCTCTCTAATTCTGGACTCCCCCACCTTAGGGAAAAGACCTTGTCTATTTATCCTACCCATGCCCCTCATGATTTTATAAAGTCTGTAAAGTCACCCCTCAGCCTCCGATGCTCCAGGGAAAACAACCCCAGCCTCTTCAGCCTCTCCCTAAGCTCAAACCCTCCAATCCTGGCAACTTCCTTGTAAGTCTTTTCTGATCCCTTTCAAATTTCACAACATACTTCTGAGAGGAGGAAGTCCAGAATTGTACACAATATTCCAAAAGCGGCCTAACCAATGTCCTGGACAGGTGCAACATGACCTCCCAAGTCCTGTACTCAATACTCTGACCAATAAAGGAAAGCGTACCAAACGCCTTCTTCATTATCCTATCTACATGCGACTCCACTTTCAAGGAGCTATGAATCTTCACTGCAAGGTCTTTTTGTTCAGCAACACTCTCCAGGACCTTACCATTAATTGTGTAAGTCCTGCCTTGATTTGCCTTTCCAAAATGCAGCACCTCACATTTATCTATATAAAACTCCATCTGCCACTCCTTGGCCCATTGGCCTATTTGATCAAGATCCTGTTGTACTCTGAGGTAACCTTCTTCACTGTCCACTACAACACCAATTTTGGTGTCATCTGCAAACTTACTAACTACACCGCCAATGTTCACATCCAAATCATTTATATAAATGATGAAAAGCAATGGACTCAGCACTGATCCTTGTGGCACACCATTGGTCACAGGCCTCCAGTCTGAAAAGCAACCCTCTGCCGTCACCCTCTGTCTTCCACCTTTGAGCCAGTTCTGTCCAAATGGCTGGTTCTCCCTGTATTTTGTGTGATCTAACTAACTAAACAGTCTACCATGAGGAACTTTGTCAAACACCTGACTGAAGTCCCTATAGATCATGACCACTGCTCTGCCCTCATCAATCCTCTTTGTTACGTCTTCAAAAGAGTCAATAAAAGTCAGGGTCTGCACTGAAGGTCGATGGTTGGCTTTTGACTGGTTAATGTACTCTTAGTTGCCACATTCCCCTGCCACTGGTAACAGCCCAGCCACTAGTAGGCCAGAGCCCTTGTGATATGCACCACAGGTGAAATTAGGCAGGTTTCTTGTCAGCTTGGGGGGATATGGAGGAGGTGAGGAGCAGTGTCCCTCAAAGAAAGACATTCTGTGTCTGGACATCAGGAAGGAAGGAATGCTTTCTTTTCTCAAACCGTGCCCCCATCTCTGCCCGATGTAATTGTCCTGAATCAATCAGCCTAAAGATTTATACTCAGGACTCTGGAGCAGAACTTTAAGTCACTACTTTTTGAATTGTTATGAATATGTACATACATCTGAAAAAAAAACTTCCTTCGGGTTTATCTGAAGCAAGCCGCCTTTGCTAGAGTGATAGCAGTGATGCATAGAAATGTAAAATCCTGTGTTTGAATTACTGCCTAGCTGGAAGATGATTTCAAACGGTAATCGAATCTTGTGGCTATGGGACATGACAAAGCACTTAATGTTAATTTGCTCTATTTGCAGTGTCATCTGGATCTTTACTTTGGATTACTATTTTATGAGTAATTCCAAGCTAGTGTTGTTTATAATTGACTGCAATAACATGAAATTCTTATTTTTCACTTTTTGTGAATTTTTGATTAATGTTTTTGTAGCTCACACCTCATTTTCTCCTGCACATGATGAAAAATGACAGTTTATGTTGAGTTCCCAAATGAGAACAGAAGACAATTATCAAGCAAATGAAGCCTGACTTGTTTACTGACTTACCTGTCCCAATGCTCAAGCAGCAGAGACAGGAAATAGAGGCACGTGTTATTGAGTAAAGACATCAAATCCTCATCATGACTGAGCTCCAATAATTGACACTAAAAAGAAAACTGTCTGAATTGCTACATCTCCAAAGGATGGAATGTGGACAAGGTGTAACAGCCAATAATATGGTAAACATGTCTTTTATTCTCATCAGCTCTCAGAACTATAATTCGATCAGAATTATGGATAAAAGGTCCCAGAAACACTGGAAATTTCAGTAGAAACATATGAATTTGCAAGAGAGCATTGCTCTGCAGACATATTACAAGAAAATTAAAAGCTTAATTATCTGTGGATCATTGTAATACTCCAGTTCTATTTGCAATTCGACAGAGCAGTCTCATTTTGTTTGTGTGTCTCAGTTAATGTTATTAAAACCACCAAGGCTGTTGCAAAGGCTAAACGTTGTTGCAAGAATCTGTCCTCTCCAAAATTGTAGAACTGTGGCGAAACTGTCAATCATTGACAAAGTCATGACCTGAATAGAAATATAAATATATAAACTTGACGCCCATGTTGAAGCCAAGAATATACAAGCAGCTGAACCCCATATTCTGTGTTGATCCAAGATGACTGTGGAGAACAGTATTGGGTTAACTGGTATGTTATACAAATAAAGAAAATTACTGATTTACAGTTTGATGCAGGTTTCATAACTTATGGGGCAGAGTGGTGCAGGTTTCATAACTTATGCTCAGTGTTCAGAGCAGGAATTACATTCGATAACCCTTTTGTCTTTTACATGTATTCCATTCATATTTTATTTTTATTATTGTGACCATTTTTTGACCTTAATCACTGCATTAGTACACACTTGCAGTCAGGTGTGGAGTGAGATGCAGACAATTCATGTTATATCTAATCTTTTGAGGCATTTGGTGTAAGTATACCAAATTGTGAGTATTTGAAAAGGTGTTCCAACGTCACTTATGGGAGAGATGAACTATTGAACACTAACCCACTGGTCCAGCGAACATGATGAGTAGCCCAGGGAGCAGCCTGAGCTTCGACCTCAGATCTTATCCTGACACCCCATTGAGAGGTTCTGGAAATGTCATGCCTCCCGAGACAGCTCAGTTTTCTCCAGGGTTGAATTTAGAAATCTGAGTAGCTAATCCGGTGGCTAACCGGTAAAATTTGCAATGCTGGAAATGACAGACAGTGCAAACTTTGGAAGATGTCTGTCCTATTATTGTCTCCTTACTTCTGAGATGGTGATCCTTCATTACATGGGGAAGTGGGGACGAAGTATGCATTTTGGAAGACAGTCAGGAAATACTAGGAATGCTGTGGTCCTGCATTCAAGTGTTTTAACTGTGCAAAAACTGAAGCAGGCAACAACTGATGTGCATTGGTAAGCATGTGAGAGACAATTTCTAGGACATGGACCTGAGGGGACACGCATCTGAAAGTTAATGCAGAAAGAGTTCTAAAGGGCATGATGGCTAGATTAGATTTCCTACACCATGGAAACAGGCCCTTCAGCCCAACAAGTCCACACCAACCCTCCAAAAAGTAACCCACCCAGACCCATTTCACTACCCTATATTAACCCCTGACTAATGCACCTAATATTGGGGCAATTTAGCATGGCCAATTCACCTGACCTGCACATCTTTGGAATGTGGGAGGGAACCAGAGCACCTGGAGGAAATCCACGCAGACACAGAGAGAATGTGCAAACGCCACACAGTCGCCTGACACTGGAATCAAATCCAGGACCCTGGTGCTGTGAAGATGCAGTGGTAACCACTGAGTCACCACGCCACCCTGTTTGCACTGTCTGTCATTTTGAGCACTGCTGCCTCACAGTGCCAGGGTCCCAGGTTCGATTCCAGCCTTGGGTGACTGTCTGTGTGGAATTTGCACATTCTTCCCACGTCTGTGTGGGTTTCCTCTGGATGCACTGATTTCCTTCCATAATCCAAAAAATATGCGCAGGTCAGGTGGATTGGTTATGCTAAATTGCCCATTGTGTTATGTGCATTAGTCAGAGGGAGATGGGTCTGGGTAGGTTACTCTTTGGAAGAACAGTGCGAACTTGTTGGGTCAAATGGCCTGTTTCCACACTATAGGGAATCTAACCTAAATCAAGGTATATGTGAATGGCCGAACAACTTAGAAGGGCTGAACGTCTTCTCTTGTGTCTCCATGCTTCCCATTTCTGAATGTGCGCAAGAAAATGATGACTGTGGTTTTATCCTGGCCTGAAACTATGCACTAATAAATATCATGTAAAGCCAGGTTTTGCAATAAAATTGTCCGCAATGTTATAAATGACACATGCAGAAGGGAAGTTAAATTATCCAAGTGTTTCTAATGAGCTGTTTTGGTCTCTGACAGCTGGGTCCTGTGCTCCATCTGAACCTGGAGAAAGTTTCCACTGCCACCAGTGTTCACATGAATATTAGTCTGGCTAAATATTGTCACAAGTCACAGCTCGTGACCCTTTGATCCTGCCAAATCTCCTTCTGACCACCAAGGTCATTCCAACCTGACACCAGAGATCAACTAAACAATCTCGCTGAGTTTTTTGTTTGTTTAATTCCACCTCATGGTTATAGATGACTGTTCTATATGTATGATAGACAGAAAGTTGGATTGGAATAGTTTGACAGTTGGCCTTGTTAATGGGTTGCCAACATCTGGCTAAAATGTTTTGCTCTGTCAACTTTGTCAATAACAAATAGCTTGAATGGTGGTGGAATTATAGAAGATAAAGTTAATTGACTTTCTCCCAACAGTTGGTGAAACCCAACCCGAAACACTGTTAATAAGGTTGACTGTGGATGACAATGGGGTATATCTCACTTGTGAAAGGTGGGTCTTTAAAGACAATTTTTAACTAAGACTCCATTCCTGAGATCTTCATCAGAGAGTTGATGCTGCCTGCACAAGGTTCGAGAAATCTAGCATCTAAAGGAAGGTCAGCGTAGCCTCATTCAGAAGTGTTTCTTTACAGCATTACTTTGTGGTGCCAGGAAACACTTTCATTCTTCCACTAGCCCAAGCCTCGCAAACAAATCCTCTGTGATGGTCATCAACCCTACCCCAAAAGCTGCGATCACTTCCTCCTCCCTCTGATAGCCCCACAGCAACCACCTCCCCTCCCCGACCAACACTCCATCTCCCACCTGCCGGCTATCACGTGAGGAATGGAGCTGGTCCGATTAATGCTGGGGATTGGGGATGGAGTGATCATGGCAGAGGATTTATCTGGGGCTGAGAGTGGAGGAAGGTAAGCACTCCTGCAAGTCCTGGCCCACAAGCAGTGCTGCTAAAACACTTGACTGTAGGACCACTGTATACCTGGTATTTCCTGGCTGTCTTCCAAAATGCATGCTCCCACCATCTCCCCTTCCCCATACATCGAAGGACCATTGTCTCAGACTGTGTATGGGATGAAGGAGACAACATTCGGTCAAACACCTTCCAAGGTTTGCACTGTCTCTCAATTCTAGCATTGCAAATTTTCCCAGTTAGCCACCAGGGTGGCTGTGAAAGATAACCTGCAAGGTATTCCAGGGAGTAAAGAGATGATTTTAACCTCGTCTATACAGTATATGTTATTTACCTGACTGAGAATCTGCTCCCTTACACTGACTCTCTGGCTACGCAGACACCTTGCACACAACCCTCATCTAACAACAACCACCCCTCCCCAACTACCCCGCATCATTTACCTTCAAAGTGTTCTGGGAGAGAGTATGAAAACACACCAGAAGCCGACAGGGTTCTCCTTTAAATGTACAGGCACTAGTCTGGCATCATTCGTCATCCTCAATTCCTATTTTAATTGCTGGCCTGTGAACGGAAATGGTTTTTCCTCCTTGATGCTTTGTATAGGGAAGAGGAGCTTAAGCCTGGGAGGACCTAACAAACACTTTATTTTAAATGTTATCCTGCAAGATGAAGTTTTGAAAAAAAGTCTCTCAGAGCCCCACAAAAAAAAAACCCGGAATCATCCTCTTACCAATTTCACAGCTTATACAATTCTCCCTACCTTCAAGAACTGGGTACCATTTCCTTAGCTCTGACTGATAGCCTCCCACTGTCTAACATTGCACCACCCTGAATCCTGGTCATACGGTAAGGCTTGGCACGTGCTTCATCTTCTGTCCTGCTTCAGATTAAAATTAGGAGTCTAAGTCTCATTCCAAATATCCTCTGAATGTTAAACTGTCCTTTTGAAGTAGCCAGAGAGACAGGCCAGCTTTCCTTCAGTGATAGAGTCATTGCCTGTTAACAAGCAACTGATCCACTTGGGTGGCCAGGCAATGTCTTCAATGGATTAAACAGTAAATTAAGCATTTGTACTCTTTGTAAAGTACAATTTGTTTAAGCAGCCTCGGGACGTTTTTGTAAAAGTTTATGTTCTTTTAATTGAGAAACCTAGGTAAAGAAAAGACTCATAATGCAGGAGGTGTGAATGATTAGAAAAAAACCCCTCCACTTCAATATTCTCAAGCCAACAGTTTGCAACAAAATAATTATGTTTGAGGTACATTCACTCTTGTTTTATAATCTGGTAATTCTAGCAACTTTCACAGAGGTCTCCTAAAGATTATGTGCATGGATAACATGTTACAAATTGCCATTTGATTGCATACAGCGTGGGTATTGGTAAAGCATACAGACATTTATTCAAAGCTTTTCATCATGCATTTTACAGGATGATTCGCAAGAAACATAAATACAAAGGGAAAGAAATATTTATTCTATATGAGAGAAGAGATTTAAATGGTTGGGAAATGGATGTTGATTGGTAGGGATATTGCCATCAAAAAAGCACCATGAACATGATGACTGACAGTTAACTGCCAAAACTGCAAAACATGCCATTTTTCAGCAATGATAATGTGCTAATAAGTTTTTGGGGTGATTTTCATTAGAAGACAAATGCTGAACAGGACATGGGGGAATCAGAGTGTTCTTCCTACAAGAACAGCGATGTCAAGTTAAATAGACAGAACACTGTTCTGCAGGTATATCTTTAACAATACCAAAAGGGAGTTCCTGACCTTCTTCTCAAGCACAATCAACAATGAACAACAAATGCTGGCCTTGCTAATGCTATCCACATCCTGCATCAGAATGAATGAAAAAGGATGGAACAGTAGTTTAAAGTCTCAGTGGAATAAGCACGTTCTCCAAATCAACATGCCACCACTGCTGCACTGAAATAACAGCCTAGAGTGCATTCCTTCAGTCCTTTCATTCTCAGCATCTAGGACTTGAACTTAAATTGGTGATAAAAGTCATGCTCATCCCTGATCCCACCAGCTGAAGGAGTTTCAAATGTGTGGAGAAATCTCTGTGGAGCTGACCCCTTATCAGGAGAGAAGTTCGAAAAGCCCGAAGTACTCCTTTAAGCTGTTGCTTCACAACTTGAACCCTCACTCCAAAATCCCTACCATACCATTCTGCTCTGCATGAAGATATTTCATGCTTAAGCTGCTCGTGCATACTCCACTTCCATTGCTATTAAAATGCATGTTTGTATACCCAGACCTTCTGTGATGTCATCTCTTTACAATGGAGATACCAGGTATCTGGGCTCTGCAGAAGAGCTGAGCAGATTTTTCAGCTGAATCATAGATTCCTGTGCTTTCTTTGAAATTATTGAGGTCTTTATTTCACAGGAATATAGAGTGTGAGAGATTGTAGCTTCTACTATGTTCAACTATTGGGAGGAACTGCTCTCCATTTCAGGCTGCATTTCAGTGCCACGCTCCTAATTGTTGAGGAGTGGCAGCAAATTGGTGTCACCCATTCTCCCCCACCCCAAGCCCAAACACCATTAACCCTTCAGCCCCTCTGTGCTGTCTACTGACTCATCTGGAACACCTTCCAGAGTAACAGTCGTGTCACCCACTTTCATGGGATGGCGTGGTGGCTCAGTGGTTAGCATTACTGCCTCACAGTGCCAGGGACCTGGGTTTAATTCCCGCCTTGGGCCACTGTCTGTGTGGAATTTGCACATTCTCCCGTGTCTGCATGGATTTTCTCTGGGTGCTTTGGTTTCCTCGCACAATCCAAAAGATATGCAGGTCAGATGAATTGGCCATACTAAAATTGTCCATTGTGTTAGGTGCATTAGTCAGAGGTAAATATAGGGTAGGGGAGTGGGTCTGGGTGAGTTACTCTCTGGAGAGTTGGTGGGGACCCGTTGGGCCAAATTGTAGGTAATCTAATCTCCTTTTAAACCTTGTGGATCTTCTTTAGGGTCTTGTGTTGGTGTCACAAGCAGGTTCAGGCAGATGGTAGCCAATAGGGCTGTTGGTTTAGACTGCCTATCTCCTTTTCCCACATCCTTCATGGGAAGCTCAAGAGAGCCAGCAAATGGTATCCAATGTGTGCTTCAGACCTTCCCTGTCTGATGGGTGTCAGCGTGACTAGGATGTGTAGTCAACAAGAAAAGTTATATTCTGACTAATTTGCTAAACTTCCTTTGTCTTGACTCTTTATTTGGATTTCTTGTTTGTGAGTCTCGAAAAGGGGCTACTTTGTTGAACTTGAATAACATTAGATAGTTCAGTCATCCTAATCACCAATTAAAAACGTTGACCTGAGACTGACGGTAACTCAAGTCAAAGAAACACCAAACAAAAGGGAGTTCTTCAGAAGTAAATGAAAAGAATTGGCTGTCAAAAATGAATGTTAAATGATATTGTGAAGAAGGAAATAGTGACGGCAGATTTTCAAGGGTTTGGATTTTACTTTTTTTGGCATTGAGTTGGGATTTCTGTCACAAGGCTGAGCAAGTTTTCTCACTGTCTTTTACCAGACTTTCCTCGTTAACCATTAATCCAGCCCCTATGGTGTTCACTGTGTCCAGTTCCATCCCCATCTGACCACACATAATTCCCAGAACAATTCACCACTCGGTGTAAGCCCTGGAGTTCACCTTGTGCCTCCAACAGTTTAAAAGCCCATTGTGCACCTGCCCACCACTGTCAATCTCAGCTGTCCTGCATGGGTCCTTACAGTTTCCCCAGACAGGGAGATATTCGTCCTCTGCTTTGTGGCTGTGACCCGGAGATCTTCCTTCTCAGGCTGGTCCACGGGTAGTATGTGCCCTCCCTCAGGGAGCAGCAGTGGACACTGTAACACCAGAGCATACCAGCCTGGTCCAAGGTTGGCATCCTTACTAGGGCAGTCTTGGCCATCTGGAGGAATTCACAGAGTTGTAGGAAGAAAGTCATTGGACGAACTTAAGTGCCACCATCCTCTCGCCGTACACCTCACACTGACTCTCTCTCTCTCTACTACTGTTCCCACCTCCCACAAAATCTCATGCTCTACCTGACTGCAACATCTTCATTCACTTTCATCTCCCTTAATACTTGCCTCTCACTCTCTCACTCCAGGAGGAAAACAGCCCACATTAGGGCAGAAAGAGTCAAGACAAGTGGTGAACTGCCTGACATTTAGCTCCTCCTCCCCATATGTGGAGAGTACCCTGAAACTGACGGGCCTCATGTGGGTGACTATGTCCAAGCCTCTGAACTGCTGTTAGGGGCTCCCCTTAAGGTACTGTGCTGGAAGCTAGCCCCCTTGACCAGACTGAGCTTTGCTGATATTTATGATAAACTCTCTTCCCTTGTGTTTGTGCTAAACAGCAAAACAAGACTGCAGTAATATGAGCCTGGTATCTCTGATTGAGTGGGCAAAGCACAAAGACACAAGCCAATGTATTGCACGGCAGGTAGGACCAGAGTGAGTGTGTGCTATGACAGCGAGCAAAGATCCTGAAAATGCAGCCTGGTCCATTCCATGAGCTGAGGGTGTAATGCTGTACCATTACAAAAATAGTTGCTTTTGCAATCTGAGCTGAGGAATGAAGTAAAGAAGCATCCTATAAATGAACCATATAAGGCTTCTTAAATTATTAAACGTATTGGATGCTAATGTCCATGGACACAGGGAATGTGTGACTGGCTCCCATGGAGAATGCCCTGAGATGTAGTTGCCTGATGTCCAACATAGAGGTCCTTCAAAGCAAACAGTGAGCTGAATTCACCAGATACCCACTCTGACATCCATGTCAGGTATCCTCGATATCTCGGTTGTGCAAAGCAAAAGAGATGGAGTGATATGTTCCTGATGTCTCCAGACTCCTCATCCGATTCCCCCACAAATCTCACCCTGGTCATATTGCTGAGAGACCTATAAGATTTCAACCTAAGAGGAAAATGGTGAAAACGTGAAGCAGAGGGAAGTGTGATTGATATGCTCATGATTAATGTATTTAGTCAAATAGTTTCAAATACTATAATATTTGAATATTATGTAATAATAACACAATATTGTATTGTACATATTAAAAATTTATTTCAATCTGATGATTTCTCTGTAAGTTAGCTCGCTGAGCTTGAAGGTTTGTTTTCAGGCGTTTTGCCATCATACTAGATAACATCATCAGTGAGAGTCTCAGGTAAATGGCTGGTGGTGTGTCCCACCTCTCTATTTATAGGTCTTGGTTTCTTAAGGCGGGTGATGTCATTTCTGGTTCGTTTTTTTCAAAGGAAGGTAACATAGGATCGAAATCAATGTGTTTATTGATGAAGTTCTGGTTAGAATGCCATGCCTCTAAGAATTCTCACACGTGTCTTTGTTTCGCTGAGGATGTGTGTATTGTCCTAGTCAAAGAGGTTTTCTTCTTTGTGTGTATGTATAGAAACTAGTGATAGTGGGTTGTGTCTTTTGGTGGCCATATTTTTTTTAGATTAGATTACCTACAGTGTGGAAACAGGCCCTTTGGCCCAACCAGTCCACACTGACCCTCCGAAGAGTAACCCACCCAGAGCCATTTCCCTCTGACTAATGCACCTAACACTATAGGCAATTTAGCATGGCCAATTCACCTGACCTGCACATCTTTGGATTATGGGAGGAAACCAGAGCACCCAGAGGGTGTTCATGCAGACACGGGGAGGATGTGCAAACTCCACACAGACAGTTGCCTGAGGCTGGAATTGAACCTAGAACCCTGGTGCTGTGAGGCAGCAGTACTAGCCACTGAGCCACTGTGCCACCCTGGTGGCAAGTTTCCTGTCAGTTTGTCTGATGATTTCTAAAATTTGAAATGGGTTGAAGTTGTTTCTTGCTGGATATGAAATAATTTGAAAGCTTTTCAGAGGAAATTTAATTGACACCAATTTTGTTTCAAAGTTGTGATGAGAGCTCTTGCCTAAACATAATTTGTCCTCTAAAGGTTGCCTATCTAACTGGTATATCCAAATTCTTCAGGGCTGCACATGGGGCAAGTTGTATGTTCACCAATGATCCCACTTATAGATGGATTCAGTCTAATTGTACTTTCATCCAACTATCCAACAGCCAGCCACCTAGGAACTTCATAATCTAGTTAATCACGATTTCTTCTGAGCAGGTAATAAATACAGTGGTGTAGGCATTGATTGATTGCTTGTATTGTTCACACTCTAGTTGTATGCAGCCCAGTAACCAACTTCAAGGCTCAGCTGCTGATTGCTTATTATTCCATTGCTGGCTCCGAAAAGTGATTGAAATGTTAAAATAAGATGTTTCATGGAGACAAGAGTTTCTCTTCTTTAATTAATTAATATTTTTGAAAAATAGAACCTATGACAGATCGAAATAAATCCTTGAAATGCCCAAAGTTACGGGTGTAGCTAAGATGCATTCTTCAGGCACAATGCACTGTTTAAGAGCTGATTTCACGGTGAATTAATTTCTAATACAATAAATGCTACAGTTATTTTGTAGACCCACTTATGTTCATCGAGGTCAATCTATTTGTTCAATTAATTTTGGTTTGACAAATCCCTATAGGATGAACAGCTGAAATGCACTGAAGATTTTTTTTAATTTCAAAAATATACTTTATTCATAAAATTATTTGGATCTCTTTACAATTGGTCATGCCATTCTTGTGCACACATTACATTGCTTTACATACAGACATCGAAATTTATTTTTCCCATATACAAGTCTGTACATTTACTATCCAGCTCTTCTGCTGAAGCGTCAGCGGAGCCCAAATGACTGGGTGGGCCCCCTGTTCTTCTTTAGGCAAGCAGATGTTACACAGTAGTCTTTCCCCACTGTGCCTTGGCGGCAGCTGCCCCAAGCTTCAACACATAGTCCTGGACCTTAGAATGTGCCAATCTGCAAAACTCAGTCGGGGTCAACTCTTTCAGCTGGAAGATCAACAGGTTTTGGACCGCCCAGAGAGCGTCCTTCACCGAGTTGATGATCCTCCAGGCACAGTTGATGTTTGTCTCGGTGTGCGTCCCGGGGAATAGGCCATAGAGCACGGAGTCCCGGTCACGGCGCTGCTCGGGACGAACCTCGACAAACACCACTGCATTTCTCTCCAGGCTTCTTCTGCATAGGCACATTCCAGAAGGAGGTGTGTGACAGTCTCGTCCCCTCCACAGCCGCTTCGAGGGCAGCGTGCGGTGCGGCTGAGAATCTGGGCAGATCTCACAGGCAGAGCCCTTCTCACCGCCAGCCAAGCCAAGTCTTGGTGCTTGTTGGAAAGTTCTGGCGATGAGGCATTCTGCCAAATGGCTTTGACAGTCTGCTCAGGGAACTGTTCAATAGGATCCGCCCTCTCCTTTTCCCGAAGGGTCTCAAGGACACTACGTGCTGACCACTTCCTGATGGACTTGTGGTCAAAGGTGTTTTTCTTCATAAATTTCTCCACGAAGGACAGGTGATACGGAACGGTCCAACTACTCGAGCGTTCCACAGCAGCGAGGCCAGACCCATCCTTCGCAACACCGGGGACAGGTAGAACCTCAGTACGTAGTGACACTTGGTGTTTGCGTACCTGGGATCCACGGACAGCTTGATGCAGCCACACACAAAGGTGGCCATCAGGGTGAGGGTGGCATTGGGTGTGTTTTGTTCCCTGTTGCCCAAATCTTTACACATCGAGTCCATCTTTGACCTCCATATAAATTGGAAGATGGCCCAGGTGACCGCAGTGGCAGAAGTTCTGGAGATAGGCCACACCTGTGCCATGTATACAGCAATGATAGTGCCTCACACCTGATGACCAGGTTTTTTCCCGTGATGGAGAGCGACCGTAGCTTCCATCTGCCCAGTTTCTGCCTCACTTTGCTGATATGCTCCTCCCAAGACTTGACATATGCCCTAGCCCCTCCCTAACCAAATACCCAGCACCTTCAGGTTGGTCCTGACAGTGAAGGGGATCGAGGATTGGTCGGCCCAATTCCCGAGGAGCATGGCCTCACTCTTGCCTCAGTTTACCTTGGCCCCCGAGGCCCGTTCGAACTGGTCACATATGCACATGAATCTGTGCACGGACAGCGGATCCGAGCAGAAAACGGCGATGTCATCCATGTACAGGGAGGTCTTGACCTGCAGGTCCCCACTGCCTGGAATAGTCACCCCTCTCAGGCTCGCATCCTTCCTGATGGACTCGGCAAATGGCTTTATGCAGCACTCAAACAAGGCAGGATAGAGAGGGCAGCCCTGCCTGACTCCAGATCTGACTGGGAAGCTATCTGATTCCCACCCATTGATTGAGACTGCACTGACAATGTTGGTGTTGAGCAGTCTGATCCAATTGCAGATTCCCTCCCCAAAGCCCATTTATGTGTGTGATATCCTGTCAATGGCTTTCTCCTGGTCCAGGCTGATGAGGCAGGTGTCCAACCCTCTGTCCTGCACGTAGGCGATCGTATCCCTGAGGAGTGCGAGACTCTCAGCGATCTTCCTGACCGGTACAGCACAGATTTGGTCAGGGTGAATCACCGACTCCAGAGCATACCTGACCCGGTTGGCGATAACCTTTGACAAAATTTTGTAATCCCCTTTCAGTAGTGAGATTGGTCTCCAATTTCTGAGTTCCCCCCTCTCCCCCTTCCGCTTGTAGATGAGGGTGATGATGCCTTTCCTCATGGATCCACTCATGCTACCTGCCCTGAGCATACTGACATACCCCTCCAGCAGGTCCTGGCCTGGGTGACTGCAGCAGCACAGGTTCTGGGGATAGGCCACACCTGTGCCATGTATACAGCAATGATAGTGCCTCACACCTGATGACCAGGTTTTTTCCCACGTTGGAGAGCGACCGTAGCTTCCATCTGCCCAGTTTCTGCCTCACTTTGTTGATATGCTCCTCCCAAGACTTGGCGCACGCCACAGCCCCCATGAACCAAATACCCAGCACCTTCAGGTGTTCGGTCCTGACGGTGAAAGGGATCGAGGATTGGTCAGCCCAGTTCCCGAAGAGCATGGCCTCGCTCTTGCCTCGGTTTACCTTGGTCCCCGAGGCCCATTCAAACTGGTCATATATACACATGAGTTTGTGCACTGAAGATTCACGCAACTCACTATCAGCGAGGATTTCCGAATGCACTTTTTCTAATGTTGTCCAAAGTGGTGGACTGCTATCCCTTAATATCCCTTTTTACCATTGTTTGCTTGAAAAAGCTATTTAAATGACTGGCTGTCCTTACTCCCCTTTTTAGAAACGATATGAAATATTTCTGTTCCTTTTTATCACTCACTCAGTAACTGAGAGTTACAGTGGCCTTTCTTATGCTCAACATGTGAACATGCAAATAAGGAGCAGAAGCAGGCTATTGGATCCCTTGAGTCTGCTCTACCATTTTATATGTTTATGGCTGATTGATTACATTGATTGCCTCGTATGGAAGGAATGTCTTACGAGGAAAGGCTGAGGGCCTTGAGGTTGTTCTCGTTAGAGAGAAGAAGGTTGAGAGGTGACTTAATAGAGACATACAAGATAATCAGAGGGTTAGATAGGGTGGACAGGGAGAGCCTTTTTCCAAGTATGGGGACGGCAAACACGAGGGGACACAACTTTAAAGTGAGGGGAGATAGGTATAAGACAGATGTCAGAGGTAGTTTCTTTACTCAGAGTAGTAAGAGTATGGAATGCTTTGCCTGCAACGGTAGTAGATTCGCTAAGTTTAAGTGCATTTAAGTCGTCATTGGACAAGCATATGGACATACATAGAATAGTGTAGGTGGGATGGGCTTCAGATTAGTATGACAGGGCGGTGCAACATCGAGGGCCGAACGGCCTGTACTGCACTGTAATGTTCTATGTTCTATGTACATCTTCAGATCTGTGTTTCCACCTACCCTCTTGCTTACTAAGAATCTATTCATTTCTGACTTAAAAATATTCAAAGACTCTACTTTCCTACATCGTCAGGAAGAACAAAGAGTGTCCATCCTCTTGCAGTACTAAATTTACATTATCTCTATTACTAACAGGGCCCGCTACTTCTAAATTCTCCCATAAGGAGAAACTACCTCTTCACTTTCGAGCCGTAAGGTTTGTCCTTAAAGTTTTAATAGAGTTTTCCAGATGAGAATGATGTCACTGAACTGATGATCGTTTTCACATGGTTCAGCAGGCAGTCTTTTCAAATGGGAAGACAACTGCATGGGGAAGAGATCCAAATGCTCAGGCCATAGTACTGCATGTTGTTTGCAAACCTTTTTTTTAACTGTTATTGCAGTGTCCTTTATGAGTTAACATGGAAGCATGCTGCTCACCAAGTCTAAAGTTCAAGGTTAAACAGACATGAATTACTGGGCACAACAGCATTGATTCAAAAGCCTGGAAATTGCAATGATAAATGTGTTTGGATAGAAATATTTCAGGGTAGGGACAAGCCTGGGACTGCAAGCACAACTTCTGCTATAATTCGTCATTCTGGGGTTTTCCATCTTCTTCCATTCCAACAGACATGGAGAATGTGGAGAAATTCCTTGCCTTTGCTCAACCAGTTCCATAATGGGAAGAATGAATGGCCAATCTTCTACATGGATTTGCGAGCATCACTGCAAAGTAATGGATGAGGGAATTGGAGAGAGCTCAGCGGCTAGCACTCCTACTACCTCTGACCTTTAAGGTCCTGGGTTCAAATCTAGACCAGAAGCTGTTGATTATCAAAGAGCCCAACCACACTGCAGATGAGCTATCATCTATCCCCAGCTTGGATGAAGAGAAAGGATCAGCAACAAGATGGATATCCAGCTGTAAAATCACATGCCAAATCCAAACACTGATGAGTGATATAAAGGTGATTGAGCAGCATTGTGTTGGAGTGCTTTAGGACTCTCACATTAGGAAAATGAGCATTTAAGATGTGATTAGTTTTCAATGATCTGTTGGGTCATGATTTAAAATGAATGATTTGGAAACAATATTCAATGAGTTTGATTGATGCTTTTATAAATATACTTTAAATGTGATATTGTTTGGCCGTCTTAAGTATTGAAGGGTTATGGAATATGGATTTATCTCAAGCTCTGTCAAAGCACCTGCAGTGGGTTTCTTTAAATGAAGTCAGTTCACTATGGATTTTGAGTTTGCTTTTAACAAGGCTTCCTGCAAATCACATGACTAGTGATAATTGCTTGCTTTGATACAGACCCCTGCTGGGTGTTGTTTTGGAACTGTTGGGCTTCAAGAAGATTCTTGTTTTACTTATTTCATTTAAAGGTGAACCTACTAAGATCAAGTTGATTTGGAGGAGAGTTTATTAAGGACAAGTTGCCAATTGATTGCTTTCATCTCTGAAAATAAAATCCTTTCATTAAGTTCAGAGTGAAACCTATATGCCTTTTGAATGAGGATTGAAAGAATATCTCAAGATTGTATTTCCTGAACAGGTTTATATGCAAGATATCAGAGACACCTATGTGTGCTTAGTGACTTGACCATCTACCAGAATATCAGAGCACTCTTATACAACTGATCCTTTTGCATTAGAGAATAGCCTGTGAACCAAAGTGTATTTTATTTTGGAAAAACAATCTGTGCAAGGAAATCGGTTCCCTTTTTGGTGAAGGCTGGTACAATTGCAGCATTTAAAAGGCATCTGGATGGGTATATGAATAGGAAAGGTGTAGAGGGGTACGGGCCATGTGCTGACAAGTGAGACTAGATTAGGTTAGGATATCTGGTTTGGCATGGATGAGTTGAACCAAAGAGTCTGCTTCTGTGCTGTACATCTCTATGAAGAGTGTGTGTGCGTTTTGGAGCTTTTCAGAGGTACAGGCATCTTTGTTATTGACTGTGTATGTTAAGCAATTATTGTTTGTCATTAAATAAGTTTTGTACACCATTAATTGTGTTTATTAAGGAACTTCATTGATGGATCTCATTATGGAACCTATAATTAGTGTATACATAGGTCATTTTGGTTAATGGAAGAAGTATTTTTATGTTTTGCTGTGACCTGTGGAACAGTTCTTGTCTGTAACTTCTTGCCTGGGAAAAGTTGTAGCCAGGTTGGTGTTGAAGTTGAGTGGATTGAGCTGAGGACTGTTAGATTGTGTCTAATGGTGGAAGATACTCTCAGACTGTAGGTGGGGAGGTTGCAGGAAGCACTGAGATGATTTGTTGTTGCCTTTGAGATCTGGAATCAGGCAGAATAAATGGTGCTTGTTCTTTCTCAGTATCCGAATGTTGTCCTTGCTCCTATGCCTCCACTTCTCTCATCCCAGCTGACTCTGGGAATTGCACCTTTCTGAGGAGATACATGGAGTAGTTCACCAGCAGCAATGAATTTGGAGACGTGTTCAATATCAATCCAGGAAGTCAACCTTTGCTTTAAGTTGCTACAAGGTTGTTGTGGCCCAGCTCAGGTAGAGGCAGGGCTCTGAGTCTAATGCTCCATTCAGGGTGTTCTAAGCGGGGCCCTCGGTAATTGGTCCTGTGCTTCAAGCAGCTGGTCAGGTTTGAACACTCCCAGAGGCAATTAGCATAGAATTTGGATTTTGGGCCTCATTTAATGAAAACATCAATCGATGGACTCCTGTCACATTGTTCAGAAACTGAACTGCACCAGTCATATAAGTACACGTGCACAAACTCAGGCCAGAGTCTAGGAATCCTGCAGCTAATAGGTCACCTCCTGATTTCTCAAAGCTTGTCCAACAAATACACACCAGGAGTGTAATGGAATATTCCCCACTTGTCTGGCTTCGTGCAGCTCCAACAACACTTACATGTTTGACACCAACCAGGACAAAGTAGTGTGGATTGGCATCACATCCATAAACATTAATCCTCTCCAAAACTGGTGACGATAGTAGCAGTGTCTACTATTTACAAGATGCATTGTAGTTGTTCACCAGGGCTCCTTAGACAACACCCTCCAAACCCCTCCTAACAACAATCTGCAAAGACAGGAACAGCAGGAACGCCACCACTTACAAATACCTCTCCAAGCCACCCTTCATCCTGAATCAGGAATATATCACTGTTCTTTCAATGTCGCTGGGTCAAAATCCTAGCATGCCCTCCCACAGGGTACTGGCAGTTACATAAACCAAATGGACTGCAGCAGTTCAAGAAGACAGCTCATCAGAATCTTCTCAAGAGCAGCTAGGAATGGGCAATAAACACTGGCCCAGCCAATGATGCCCACATGATGAGTGTGCAGGGAGCAGCCAGATTTACTGAAGCAGACCAGGAGGAGTGTGCAGTAAGTCAGTATCTCAGTGAAGCAGACCAGGAGGAGTGTGCAGTAAGTCAGCATCACAGTGAATCAGACCGAGAGGAGTGTGCAGTAAGTCAGCATCACAGTGACGCAGACCAGGAGGAGTGTGCAGTAAGTCAGCATCACAGTGAATCAGACCGAGAGGAGTGTGCAGTAAGTCAGCATCACAGTGAAGCAGACCAGGAGGAGTGTGCAGTAAATTAGCATCACAGTGAACCAGACTGGGAGGAGTATGTATGAGTTCAGTATTACAGTGAAGCAGACTGGGAGGAGTATACAGTACGTTAGCATTACAATGAAGCAGGAGAAAGTAAGGACTGCAGATGCTGGAGATCAGAACTGAAAATGTGTTGCTGGAAAAGTGCAGCAGGTCAGGGAGCATCCAAGGAGCATGAGAATCAACGATTCGGGCTTGAGCCCTTCTTCAGGAAAGAGGAAAGTGTCCTCATTGTCCTCAATGAAGCACACTGGGAGAAGTGTGCAGTTAGTCAGCATCACAGTGAAGCAGACTGGGAGGAGTGTGTAGTAGATCAGCATCTCAGTGAGGCAGACTGGGAGAAGTGTACAAAAGTTAGCATCACAGTGAAGCACACTGGGAGAAGTGTGCGGTAAGTCAGCATCACAGTGAAACACATTGGGAGGAGTGTGCAGTAAGTTAGCATCACAGTGGAGCAGACCAGGAGGAGTGTGCAGTAAGCTAGAATGACAGTGAAGCAGACTGGGAGGAGTGTGTTGTAAGTCAGCATCACAGTGAAGCAGACTGGGAAGAGTGTGCAGTAAGTTAGCATCACAGTCAATCAGACCGGGAGGAGTGTGCAGTAAGTCAGTATCTCAGTGAAGCAGATTGGGAGGAGTGTGCAGTAAGTTAGCATCACAGTGAAGCAGACTGGGAAGAGTGTGAAGTAAGTCAACATCATAGTGAAGCAGACTGAGAGGAGTGCGCGGTAAATCAGCATCACAGTGGAGCAGACTGGGAGGAGTGTGCGGTAAGTAAGCATCACAGTGAAGCAGATCGGGAGGTGTGTGCAGTAAATTAGCATCACAGTGAACCAGACTGGGAGGAGTATGTAGGAGGTCAGCATTACAGTGAAGCAGACTGGGAGGAGTGTACAGTACGTTAGCATTACAATGAAGCAGGAGAAAGTAAGGACTGCAGATGCTGGAGATCAGAGCTGAAAATGTGTTGCTGGAAAAGTGCAGCAGGTCAGGGAGCATCCAAGGAGCATGAGAATCAACGATTCGGGCTTGAGCCCTTCTTCAGGAAAGAGGAAAATGTCCTCGTTGTCCTCAATGAAGCACACTGGGAGAAGTGTGCGGTTAGTCAGCATCTTAGTGAAGCAGACTGAGAGGAGTGTGTAGTAGATCAGCATCTCAGTGAGGCAGACTGGGAGAAGTGTACAAAAGTTAGCATCACAGTGAAGCACACTGGGAGAAGTGTGCAGTAAGTCAGCATCACAGTGAAACACATTGGGAGAAGTGTGCAGTAAGTTAGCATCACAGTGGAGCAGACCAGGAGGAGTGTGCAGTAAGCTAGAATGACAGTGAAGCAGACTGGGAGGAGTGTGTTGTAAGTCAGCATCACAGTGAAGCAGACTGGGAAGAGTGTGCAGTAAGTTAGCATCACAGTCAATCAGACTGGGAGGAGTGTGAAGTAAGTTAGCATTAGTGAAGCAGACCGGGAGGAGTGTGCGGTAAGTTAGCATCATAGTGAAGCAGACTGGGTGGAGTATGTGGTAAGTCAGCACCACAGTGAGGCAGACTGGGAGGAGTGTGCAGTAAGTCAGCATCACAGTGAAGCAGACTGGGAGGAGTGTGGGTAAGGTGGCATCACAGTGAGGCAGACTGGGAGGAGTGCGCGGCAAATCAGCATCACAGTGGAGCAGACTGGGAGGAGTGTGCAGTAAGTCAGTATCTCAGTGAAGCAGACTGGGAGCAGTGTGTGGTAAGTTAGCATCACAGTGAGGCAGACTGGGAGACTGGGATGCTGTGTAGTAAGTCAGCATCTCAGTGAGGCAGACTGGGAGGAGTGTGTGGTAAGTTAGCATTACAGTGAAGCAGACTGGGAGAAGTGTGCGGTTAGTCAGCATCACAATGAAGCAGACTGGGAGACTGGTATGCTGTGTAGTAAGTCAGCATCTCAGTGAGGCAGACTGGGAGGAGTGTACAAAAGTTAGCATTATAGTGAAGCACACTGCGAGAAGTGTGCATGAAGTCAGCACTACAGTGAAGCAGACTGGGAAGAGTGTGCAGTAAAATAGCATCACAGTGAAGCAGACTGGGAGGTGTGTGCAGTAAGTCAGCATCTCACTAAAGCAGACCCGGAGGCATGTGCAGTAAGTCAGCATCACAGTGAAGCAGACTGGGAGGAGTGTGTGGTAAGGCAGCATCACAGTGAAGCTGACCGGGAGAAGTGTACAATAAATCAGCATCTCAGTGACAGAGACCGGGAGGAGTGTGCAGTAAGTTAGTATCTCAGTGAAGCAGATTGGGAGGAGTGTACAGGAAGTTAGCATTACAATGAAGCACACTGGGAGATGTGTGCGGTTAGTCAGCCTCACAGTGAAGCAGACTGGGAGGAGTGTGTAGTAAATCAGCATCACAGTGAGGCAGACTGGGAGGATTGTGCGGTAAATCAGCATCACAGTAAAGCAGACTGGGAGGATTGTGCGGTACCTCAGCATCACAGTGAGGCAGACTGGGAGGAGTGTGCAGTAAGTCAGCATCACAGTGAAGCAGACTGAGAGGAATGTGCTGTAAGTTAGCATCTCAGTGAAGCAGACTGGGAGGTGTATGCGGTAAGTCAGCATCACAGTGAGGAGATTGGGAGGAGTGTGCGGTAAGTTAACATAACAGTGAAGCAGACTGGGAGGTGTGTGCAGTAAGTTAGCATCACAGTGAAGCAGACTGGGAGGAGTGTGTTGTAGATCAGCATCTCAGTGAGGCAGACTGGGAGAAGTGTACAAAAGTTAACATCACAGTGAAGCACACTGGGAGAAGTGTGCGGTAAGTCAGCATCACAGTGAAACACATTGGGAGGAGTGTGCAGTAAGTTAGCGTCACAGTGGAGCAGACCAGGAGGAGTGTGCAGTAAGCTAGAATGACAGTGAAGCAGACTGGGAGGAGTGTGTTGTAAGTCAGCATCACAGTGAAGCAGACTGGGAAGAGTGTGCAGTAAGTTAGCATCACAGTCAATCAGACCGGGAGGAGTGTGCAGTAAGTCAGTATCTCAGTGAAGCAGATTGGGAGGAGTGTGCAGTAAGTTAGCATCACAGTGAAGCAGACTGGGAAGAGTGTGAAGTAAGTCAGCATCATAGTGAAGCAGACTGGGAGGAGTGCGCGGTAAATCAGCATCACAGTGGAGCAGACTGGGAGGAGTGTGCAGTAAGTCAGCATCACAGTGAGGCATACTGGGAGGAGTGTGTGGTAAGTTAGCATTACAGTGAAGCAGACTGGGAAGAGTGTGCAGTAAGTTAGCATCACAGTCAATCAGACCGGGAGGAGTGTGCAGTAAGTCAGTATCTCAGTGAAGCAGATTGGGAGGAGTGTGCAGTAAGTTAGCATCACAGTGAAGCAGACTGGGAAGAGTGTGAAGTAAGTCAGCATCACAGTGAAGCAGACTGGGAAGAGTGTGAAGTAAGTCAGCATCACAGTGAGGCAGACTGGGAGGAGTGTGCAGTAAGTCAGCATCACAGTGAGGCATACTGGGAGGAGTGTGTGGTAAGTTAGCATTACAGTGAAGCAGACTGGGAGAAGTGTGTTAGGTTAGTCAGCATCACAGTGAGGCAGACTGGGAGGAGTGTGTAGTATGTCAGCATCTCACTGAATCAGACTGGGAGGAGTGTGCAGTAAGTCAGCATCACAATGAGGCCGCCTGGGAGGAGTGTGCAGTAAGATAACATCACAGTGAAGCAGACCGGGAGGAGTGTGTTGTAAGTTAGCATCACAGTGAAGCAGACCGGGAGGAGTGTGCAGTAAGATAATATCACAGTGAAGCAGACCGGGAGGAGTGTGTTGTAAGTTAGCATCACAGTGAAGCAGACTGGGAGGAGTGTGCAGTAAGCTAGCAAGACAGCAAAGCAGACCGGGAGGAGTGTGCAGTAAGCCAGCATCACAGTGAGGCAGGCTGGGAGAAGTGTGCAGTAAATGAGCATATAATTGAAGCGGAACGGGATGAGTGTCCAGTGAGTTAGCATGACAGTGAAGCAGATCAGGAGGAGTGTGCAGTAAGTTAGCATCACAGTGAAGCAGACTGGGAGGAGTGTGTAGCAAGTCAGCATCACTGTGAATCAGACCGAGAGGAGGGTGTAGTAAGTCAGCATCAGAGTGAAGCAGATTGGGAGGAGTGTGCGGTTCATCAGCATCACAGTGAAGCGGACCAGGAATAGTGTGCGCTAAGTCAGCATCACAGTGAAGCAGACTGGGAGGAGTGTGCAGTAAGTCAGCATCACTGTGAATCAGACCGAGAGGAGGGTGTAGTAAGTCAGCATCAGAGTGAAGCAGATTGGGAGGAGTGTGCGGTTCATCAGCATCACAGTGAAGCGGACCAGGAATAGTGTGCGCTAAGTCAGCATCACAGTGAAGCAGACTGGGAGGAGTGTGCAGTAAGTCAGCGTCACAGTGAGGCAGCTGGGAGGAGTGTGCGGTAAGGCAGCATCACAGTGAAGCTGACCAGGAGAAGTGTACAATAAATCAGCATCTCAGTGAAAGAGACCGGGAGGAGTGTGTAGTAAGTTAGTATCTCAGTGAAGCAGATTGGGAGGAGTGTACAGTAAGTTAGCATTACAATGAAGCACACTGGGAGAAGTGTGCGGTTAGTCAGCCTCACAGTGAAGCAGACTGGTAGGAGTGTGTAGTAAGTCAGCATCACAGTAAAGCAGACTGGGAGGATTGTGCGGTAACTCAGCATCACAGTGAGGCAGACTGGGAGAAGTGTACAAAAGTTAGCATCACAGTGAAGCACACTGGGAGAAGTGTGCGGTAAGTCAGCATCACAGTGAAACACATTGGGAGGAGTGTGCAGTAAGTTAGCATCACAGTGGAGCAGACCAGGAGGAGTGTGCAGTAAGCTAGAATGACAGTGAAGCAGACTGGGAGGAGTGTGTTGTAAGTCAGCATCACAGTGAAGCAGACTGGGAAGAGTGTGCAGTAAGTTAGCATCACAGTCAATCAGACTGGGAGGAGTGTGTTGTAAGTCAGTATCTCAGTGAAGCAGATTGGGAGGAGTGTGCAGTAAGTTAGCATCACAGTGAAGCAGACTGGGAAGAGTGTGAAGTAAGTCAGCATCATAGTGAAGCAGACTAGGAGGAGTGCGCGGTAAATCAGCATCACAGTGGAGCAGACTGGGAGGAGTGTGCAGTAAGTCAGCATCACAGTGAGGCATACTGGGAGGAGTGTGTGGTAAGTTAGCATTACAGTGAAGCAGACTGGGAGAAGTGTGCGGTTAGTCAGCATCACAATGAAGCAGGCTGGGAGGAGTGTGTGGTAAGTAAGCATTACAGTGAAGCTGACGAGGAGGAGTGTGCAATAAATTAGCATCACAGTGAGGCAGACTGGGAGGTGTGTGCGGTAAGGCAGCATCACAGTGACGCTGACCGGGAGAAGTGTACAATAAATCAGCATCTCAGTGACAGAGACCGGGAGGAGTATGCAGTAAGTTAGTATCTCAGTGAAGCAGATTGGGAGGAGTGGACAGTAAGTTAGCATTACAATGAAGCACACTGGGAGAAGTGTGCGGTTAGTCAGCATCATAGTAAAGCAGACTGGGAGGAGTGTGTAGTAAGTCACATCACAGTGAGGCAGACTGGGAGGATTGTGCGGTAAATCAGCATCACAGTAAAGCAGACTGGGAGGATTGTGCGGTAACTCAGCATCACAGTGAGGCAGACTGGGAGGAGTGTGTAGTAAGTCAGCATCACAGTGAGGCAGACTGGGAGGATTGTGCAGTAAATCAGCATCACAGTAAAGCAGACTGGGAGGATTGTGCGGTAACTCAGCATCACAGTGAGGCAGACTGGGAGGAGTGTGCAGTAAGTCAGCATCAGAGTGAAGCAGGCTGAGAGGAATGTGCTGTAAGTTAGCACCTCAGTGAAGCAGACTGGGAGGTGTGTGCGGTAAGTCAGCATCACAGTGAGGAGATTGGGAGGAGTGTGCAGTAAGTTAACATAACAGTGAAGCAGACTGGGAGGTGTATGCAGTAACTTAGCATCACAGTGAAGCAGACTGGGAGGAATGTGCAGTAAGTCAGCATCACAGTGAAGCAGATTGGGAGGTGTGTGCAGTAAGTTAGCATCACAGTGAAGCAGACTGGGAGGAGTGTGCGGTAAGTAAGAATCACAGTGCGGCAGACTGAGAGGCGTGTGCAGTAAGTCTGCATCACAGTGAAGCAGACTGGGAGGAGTGTGCAGTAAGTCAGCGTTACAGTGAGGCAGACTGGAAGGAGTGTGCAGTAAGTCAGCATCACAGTGAGGCAGGCTGGGAGGGGTGTGCAGTAAGGCAGCATCACAGTGAAGCAGACCGGGAGAAGTGTACAATAAATCAGCATCTCAGTGAAAGAGACCGGGAGGAGTGTGTAGTAAGTCAGTATCTCAGTGAAGCAGATTGGGAGGAGTGTACAGTAAGTTAGCATTGCAATGACGCAGACTGGGAGAAATGTGCGGATAGTCAGCATCACAGTGAAGCAGACTGGGAGGAGTGTGCAGTGAGGCAGCATCTCAGTGAAGCATACCGGGAGGAGTGTGCTGTTACTCAGCATCGCAGTGAGGCAGACTGGGAGGAATGTATGGTAAGTCAGCATCACAGTGAGGCAGACCGGGTGGAGTGTGTGGTAAGTCAGCATCACAGTAAAGCAGACTGGGAGGTGTGTGCAGTAAGTTAGCATCACAGTGAAGCAGACTGGTAGGAGTGTGCGGTAAGTCAGCATCACAGTGAAGCAGACTGGGAGGAGTGTGCGGTAAGTCAGCATCACAGTGCGGCAGACTGAGAGGAGTGTGCAGTAAAACAGCATCACAGTGAAGCAGGCTTGGGGGAGTGTGCAGTAAATCAGCACCTCACTGAAGCAGACCCGGAGGCATGTGCGGTAAGTCTGCATCACAGTGAAGCAGACTAGGAGGAGTGTGCAGTAAGTCAGCGTCACTGTGAGGCAGACTGGGAGGAGTGTGCGGTAAGTCAGCATCACAGTGAAGCAGACTGGAAGGAGTGTGCAGTAAGTCAGCATCACAGTGAGGCAGGCTGGGAGGGGTGTGCAGTAAATGAGCATATAATTGAAGCGGAACGGGAGGAGTGTCCAGTACGTTAGCATGACAGTGAAGCAGATCAGGAGGAATGTGCTGTAAGTTAGCATCACAGTGAAGCAGACTGGGAGGCGTGTGTAGCAAGTCAGCATCACTGTGAATCAGACCGAGAGGAGGGTGTAGTAAGTCAGCATCAGAGTGAAGCAGATTGGGAGGAGTGTGCGGTTCATCATCATCACAGTGAAGCGGACCAGGAATAGTGTGCGCTAAGTCAGCATCACAGTGAAGCAGACTGGGAGGAGTGTGCAGTGAGGCAGCATCTCAGTGAAGCATACCGGGAGGAGTGTGCGGTTACTCAGCATCGCAGTGAGGCAGACTGGGAGGAATGTGTGGTAAGTCAGCATCACAGTGAAGCAGGCCGAGTGGAGTGTGTGGTAAGTCACCATCACAGTGAAGCAGATTGGGAGGTGGGTGTGGTAAGTTAACAGAACAGTGAAGCAGACTGGGAGGAGTGTGCAGTAAGTTAGCATCACAGTGAAGCAGACAGGGAGGAGTGTGCAGTAAGTCAGCATCTCACTGAATCAGACTGGGAGGAGTGTGCGGTAAGTCAGCACCACAGTGAAGCAGACAGGGAGGAGTGTGCAGTAAGTCAGCATCTCACTGAATCAGACTGGGAGGAGTGTGCAGTAAGTCAGCATCACAGTGAGGCAGACCGGGAGGAGTGTGCAATAAATGAGCATATAATTAAAGCAGTTTGGGAGGAGTGTCCAGAAAGTTAGCATCACAGTGAAGCAGATCAGGAGGAGTGTGCAGTAAGTTATAATCACAGTGAAGCAGACTGGGAGGAGTGTTTAGCAAGCCAGCATCACAGTGAATCAGACCGAGAGGAAGGTGTAGTAAGTCAGCATCAGAGTGAAGCAGGTTGGGAGGAGTGTGCAGTTCATCAGCATCACAGTGAAGCGGGCCAGGAATAGTGTGTGCTAAGTCAGCAGCACAGTGAAGCAGACTGGGAGGAGTGTGCAGTGAGACAGCATCGCAGTGAGGCAGACTGGGAGGAATGTGTGGTAAGTCAGCATCACAGTGAAGCAGATTGGGAGGTGGGTGTGGTAAGTTAACATAACAGTGAAGCAGACTGGGAGGTGTGTGCAGTAAGTCAGCATCTCACTGAAGCAGACCCGGAGGCATGTGCGGTAAGTCAGCATCACAGTGAAGCAGACAGGGACGAGTTTGCAGTAAGTCAGCATCTCACTGAATCAGACTGGGAGGAGTGTGCAGTAAGTCAGCATCACAGTGAAGCAGAGCGGAAGGAGTGTGCGGTAAGTTAGCATCACAGTGAAGCAGACTGGGGGCAGTGTGCGCTAAGTCAGCATCACAGTGAAGCAGAGGGGAAGGAGTGCTTGATAAGTCAGCATCACAGTGAAACAGATCGGGAGTAGTGTGCGGTAAATCAAAATCTCCGTGAAGCAGACCGGTAGGAGTGCGTAGTAAGTCCCATCACAGTGAAGCAGACTGGGTGGAGTGTGTTGTAAGTTAGCATCACAGTGAAGCAAACCAGGAGGAGTATGCAGTAAGCTAGCATGACAGTAAAGCAGACTGGGAGGAGTGTGCAGAAAGTAAGCATCACAGTGAAGAACACCGAGAGGAGTGTGCAATAAGTCAGCATTACATTGAAACAGATAGGGAGGAGTGTGCAGTAAGTCAGCATCACAGTGAAGCAGACTGGGTGGTGTGTGCAGTAAGTAGGCATCTTAGTGAAAGAGACCGGGAGGAGTGTGCAATAAGTCAGCATCACAGTGAAGCAGACTGGAAGGAGTGTGTAGTAGGTCAGCATCTTAGTGAGGCAGACTGTGTGGAGTGTGTGGTAAATCAGCATCACAGTGAGTCAGACTGGGAGGAGTGTGTAGTAAATCAGCGTCACAGTAAAGCAGACTGGGAGGATTGTGCGGTAACTCAGCATCACAGTGAGGCAGACTGGGAGGAGTATGTGGTAAATCAGCATCTCAGTGAAAGGGACCGGGAGGAGTGTGCAGTAAGTTAGTATCTCAGTGAAGCAGACTGGGAGAGGAGTGTACAGTAAGTTAGCATTACAATGAAGCACACAGGGAGAAGTGTGCGGTTAGTCAGCATCACAGTGAAGCAGCTGGAAATGTGTTGCTGGAAAAGCGCAGCTGGTCAGGCAGCATCCAGGGAACAGGAGAATCGACATTTCGGAAATAAGCCCTTCTTCAGGAACGTCGCCCGAAACGTCGATTCTCCTGTTCCCTGGATGCTGCCTGACCTGCTGCGCTTTTCCAGCAACACATTTCCAGCTCTGATCTCCAGCATCTGCAAACCTCACTTTCTCATCACAGTGAAGCAGACTGGGAGGAGTGTGTAGTAAGTCAGCATCACAGTGAGGCAGACTGGGAGGAGTATGTGGTAAATCAGCATCACAGTGAGGCAGTCTGGGAGGAGTGTGTAGTAAGATGGCATCACAGTAAAGCAGACTGGGAGGAGTGTGTGGTAATTTATCATCACCGTGAAGCAGACCAGGAGGAGTGTGCAGTAAGTCAGCATCACAGCAAAACAGTCTGGAAGGAGTGCGCGTCAAGTCAGCATCTTAGTGAAGCAGTCTGGGAGGAGTGTGCGGTAAGTCAGCATCACAGTGAAGCAGTCTCAGAGGAGTGTGCTGTAAGTTAGCATCTCAGTGAAGCAGACTGGGAGGTGTGTGCGGTAAGTCAGCATCACAGTGAGGAGATTGGGAGGAGCGTGCGGTAAGTTAACATAACAGTGAAGCAGACTGGGAGGAGTGTGTGGTAAGTCAGCATCACAGTGAAGCAGACTGGGAGGAGTGTGCGGTAAGTCAGCATCACAGTCTGGCAGACTGAGAGGACTGTGCAGTAAAACAGCATCACAGTGAAGCAGGCTTGGGGGAGTGTGCAGTAAATCAGCACCTCACTGAAGCAGACCCGGAGGCATGTGCGGTAAGTCAGCGTCACAGTGAGGCAGACTGGGAGGAGTGTGCGGTAAGTCAGCATCACAGTGAGGCAGGCTGGGAGGGGTATGCAGTAAATGAGCATATAATTGAAGCGGAACGGGAGGAGTGTCCAGTACGTTAGCATCACAGTGAAGCAGATCAGGAGGAGTGTGCAGTAAGTTAGCATCACAGTGAAGCACACTGGGAGGAGTGTGTAGCAAGTCAGCATCACTGTGAATCAGACCGAGAGGAGGGTGTAGTAAGTCAGCATCAGGATGAAGCAGATTGGGAGGAGTGTGCGGTTCATCAGCATCACAGTGAAGCGGACCAGGAATAGTGTGCGCTAAGTCAGCATCACAGTGAAGCAGACTGGGAGGAGTGTGCAGTGAGGCAGCATCTCAGTGAAGCAGACCGGGAGGAGTGTGCGGTTACTCAGCATCGCAGTGAGGCAGACTGGTAGGAATGTGTGGTAAGTCAGCATCACAATGAGGCAGACTGGGAGGAGTGTGCAGTAAGATAACATCACAGTGAACTAGACTGGGGGGAGTGTGTGTAAGTCAGCATCACAGTGAGGCAGACTGGGAGGAGTGTGCAGTATGTCAGCATCTCACTGAATCAGACTGGGAGGAGTGTGCGGTAAGTCAGCATCACAGTGAAGCAGAGCGGAAGGAGTGTGCAGTAAGTTAGCATCACAGTGAAGCAGACTGGGAGGAGTGTGCGGTAAGTCAACATCTCCGTGAAGCAGACCGGGAGGAGTGTGTAGTAAGTCACCATCACAGTGAAGCAGACCGGGAGGAGTGCGGGGTAAGTTAGCATCACAGTGAAGCAGACCGGGAGGAGTGTGCAGTAAGTCAGACTGTCACTGAAGCAGACTGGGAGGAGTGTGCGGTAAGGCAGCATCACAGTGAAGCTGACCGGGAGAAGTGTACAATAAATCAGCATCTCAGTGAAAGAGACCGGGAGGAGTGTGTAGTAAGTCAGTATCTCAGTGAAGCAGACTGGGAGGAGTGTACAGTAAGTTAGCATCACAGTGAAGCAGACAGGGAGGAGTATGCGGTAACTCATTATCACAGTGAGGCAGACTGGGAGGAGTGTGCAGTAAGACAGCATCTCAGTGAAGCAGACTGCGAGGAGTGTGCCGTAAGTCAGCATCACAGTGAAGCAGTCTGGGAGGAGCGTGCAGTGAGTCAGCATCACATCAGCATCACAGTGAAGCAGACCAAGTGGAGTGTGTAGAAAGATGGCATCACAGTAAAGCAGACTGGGAGGAGTGTGCGGTAATTCAGCATCACAGTGAGGCAGTCTGGGAGGAGTGTGTAGAAAGATGGCATCACAGTGAAGCAGACTGGAAGGAGTGTGCGGTAATTCAGCATCACAGTGAAGCACACTGGGAGGAGTGTACAGTAAGTTAGCATCACAGTGAAGCAGACAGGGAGGAGTATGCGGTAACTCATTATCACAGTGAGGCAGACTGGGAGGAGTGTGCAGTAAGACAGCATCACAGTGAAGCAGACTGCGAGGAGTGTGCCGTACGTCAGCATCACAGTGAAGCAGTCTGGGAGGAGTGTGCAGTAAGTCAGCATCACAGTGAGGCAGTCTGGGAGGAGTGTGTAGAAAGATGGCATCACAGTAAAGCAGACTGGAAGGAGTGTGCGGTAATTCAGCATCACAGTGAAGCACACTGGGAGGAGTGTACAGTAAGTTAGCATCACAGTGAAGCAGACAGGGAGGAGTATGCGGTAACTCATTATCACAGTTAGGCAGACTGGGATGAGTGTGCAGTAAGACAGCATCACAGTGAAGCAGACTGGGAGGAGTGTGCAGTAAGTTAGCATCACAGTGAAGCAGTCTGGGAGGAGTGTGCAGTAAGTTAGCATCACAGTGAAGCAGACTTGGGGGAGTGTGCGCTAATTCAGCATCACAGTGAAGCAGACTGGGAGGAGTATGTAGGAAGACAGCATCACAGTGAAGCAGACTGAGTGGAGTGTGCAGTAAGTCAGCATCTCAGTGAAGCAGACCAGGAGGAGTGTGCGGTAAGTCAGCATCACAGTGAGGCAGTCTGGGAGGAGTGTGTAGATTAGATTTAGATTAGATTACAGTGTGGAAACAGGCCCTTCGGCCCAACAAGTCCACACCGACCCGCCGAAGCGAAACCCACCCATACCCCTACATTTACCCCTTACCTAACACTACGGGCAATTTAGTATGGCCGATTCACCTAACCTGCACATCTTTGGACTGTGGGAGGAAACCGGAGCACCCGGAGGAAACCCACGCAGACACGGGGAGAACGTGCAAACTCCACACAGTCAGTCGCCTGAGTCGGGAATTGAACCCGGGTCTCTGGCGTTGCGAGGCAGCAGTGCTAACCACTGTGCCACCGTGCCGCCCACGGTGGTAGTAAGATGGCATCACAGTAAAGCAGACTGGGAGGAGCGTGTGGTAATTTAGCATCACCGTGAAGCAGACGGGAGGAGTGTGCAGTAAGCTAGCATGACAGTAAGGGAGGAGGCAGACTGGGAGGAGTGTGGTAAATCAGCATCACAGTGAAGCAGTATATCAGTGTCACAGTAAAGCAGACTGGGAGGATTGTGCAGTAAATCTGCAGCACAGTGAAACAGACCGGGAGGAGTGTGTGGTAAGTCCGCATCTCAGTGACGAAGACCAGGAGGAGTGGGAAGTAGGTCTGCAACTCAGTGGGGCAGACTGAGAGGAGTGTGCACTAAGTCAGTATGCCAGTGAAACAGATCGGGAGGAGTGTACAGTAAGTTAGCATCACAGTGAAGCAGACAGAGAGGAGTATGCGGTAACTCAGTATCACAGTGAGGCAGACTGGGAGGATTGTGCAGTAAGACAGCATCACAGTGAAGCAGGCTTGGGGGAGTGTGCAGTCAGTCAGCATCTCACTGAAGCAGACTGAGAGGAGTGTGCTGTAAGTTAGCATCTCAGTGAAGCAGACAAGGAGGTGTGTGCAGTAAGTCAGCATCACAGTGAGGAGATTGGGAGGAGGGTGCGGTAAGTTAACATAACAGTGAAGCAGACTGGGAGGTGTGTGCAGTAAGTTAGCATCACAGTGAAGCAGACAGGGAGGAGTTTGCAGTAAGTCAGCATCTCACTGAATCAGACTGGGAGGAGTGTGCGGTAAGTTAGCATCTCAATGAAGCAGACTGGGAGGAGTGTGCAGTAAGTTAGCATCTCAGTGAAGCAGACTGGGAGGTGTGTGCGGTAAGTTAGCATCTCAATGAAGCAGACTGGGAGGAGTGTGCAGTAAGTTAGCATCTCAATGAAGCAGACTGGGAGGAGTGTGCAGTAAGTTAGCATCTCAGTGAAGCAGACCCGGAGGCTTGGGGGAGTGTGCAGTGTCAGCAACTGACTGAAGCAGGCACGGAGACATGTGCGGTAAGTCAGCATCACAGTGAAGCAGACAGGGAGGAGTTTGCAGTAAGTCAGCATCTCACTGAATCAGAGTGGGAGGAGTGTGCGGTAAGTTAGCATCTCAATGAAGCAGACTGGGAGGAGTGTGCAGTAAGTTAGCATCTCAGTGAAGCAGACTGGGAGGTGTGTGCAGTAAGTTAGCATCACAGTGAGGCAGGCTGGGAGAGGTGTGCAGTAAATGAGCATATAATTGAAGCGGAACGGAAGGAGTGTCCAGTAAGTTAGCATCACAGTGAAGCAGACTGGGAGGTGTGTGTAGCAAGTCAGCATCACTGTGAATCAGACCGAGAGGAAGGTGTAGTAAGTCAGCATCAGAGTGAAGCAGATTGGGAGGAGTGTGTGGTTCACCAGCATCACAGTGAAGCGGTCCAGGAATAGTGTGCGCTAAGTCAGCAGCACAGTGAAGCAGACTGGGAGGAGTGTGCAGTGAGGCAGCATCTCAGTGAAGCAGACCGGGAGGAGTGTGCGGTTACTCAGCATCTCAGTGAGGCAGACTGGGAGGAATGTGCAGTAAGTCAACATCACAGTGAAGCAGACCAGGAGGAGCGTGCAGTGAGTCAGCATCACATCAGCATCACAGTGAAGCAGACCGAGTGGAGTGCGTAGTAAGTCAGCATCACAGTGAGGCAGTCTGGGAGGAGGGTGTAGTAAGTTAGCATCACAGTGAGGCAGTCTGGGAGGAGGGTGTAGTAAGTTAGCATCACAGTGAAGCAGACTGGGGGGAGTATGTAGTAAGTCCGCATCACAGTGAAGCAGACTGAGTGGAGTGTGCGGTAAGTCAGCATCACAGTGAAGCAGCCCGGGAGGAGTGTGCAGTAAGTCAGCATCGCAGTGAAGCAGACTTGGAGGAGAATGCCGTACGTTAGCATCTCAGTGAAGCAGACTGGGAGGAGTGTGTGCTAAGTCAGCATCACACTGAAGCAGACTGGGAGGAGTGCGCAGTAAGTTAGCATCATGGTGTAGCAGACTGGGAGGATGTGCAGTAAGTCACAATCTCAATGAAGCAAACTGGGAGGCGTGTGCAGTTAGTCCGAATCTCAGTGAAGCAGACTGGGAGGAGTGTGCAGTAAGTTAGCATCATGATGAAGCAGATTGGGAGGGATGTCTCGTAAGTCTGCATCACAGTGAAGCAGACCAGAAGAGTGTGCAGTAGGTCAGCATCACAGAGATGCAGACTAGGGGGAGTATGCTGTCAGTTAGCATCTCACTGAGGTAGACCAGGTGGAATGTATTGATTTTCTCAATTCCCCAGACTGTACAAACTGGACTCACAGGGCTGACTGTGGCCAACTCCCCACACTGTAGAGGTACAAACTCCCAGGCACAGACCTCTTGTGGCTGACTGACCGTGCCCAAATCCCTGGTCTGATACCTGGACTGAAGCTGCCCTTGACTTACTGTGCCAGGTTTCCCTGACTGAAGGGTGTTTCCTAGCACCTGACTGAAGACTACTCCCCTCAGGTTTTAAAACCTGGCCGTTCGGTTGCAGTGTGCTGCACATGATACAGCAGTGAGATTGACATCATAGAGCAACATGTCTGCCCTTTGACTGATGACTGCTGACAACCATGACAAGCTGCCCGACTTAGTTTCTACGTTTAAGGGCAACTCAAGACAGAAGTACTGTTAAGCTGTAAGCTCTGGCTGAGGGGGAAAGTGCAAATGTGCAAGGCAGGGTGAGTGAGTGCTCAGAGCAAACAATGAGTCCTGAGGGGGAGCCAGGGTCCAATCCATGAGCAGGGTGCCTGTCTCTGCACCAAGTGTCCTGGCAGCGGCTTGAGAATAAAAGGTGCCAATGAGTGTGGAGCATGGACATGCAGAACTGGACTGCAAGTGGATCAGAGGGTGCGATATGGCTGGTGTGTGTCCATTAACAGGGATTCCATCCAGTCTCTGCCCATGGAGTGTACCCTGAGATATTGGTGTCTTGAGTCCAAGATGGCGGGGTAGTAGGAGCAGAGTGGAATCACTAGGTAACCACTTTGACTTTCACACCAGGAATTGTCACCATCTAATTTATATCTGACGGTTGGGCGAATGGGAAACCACATTTAATGAGGCAGGATTAACCAATTATCAGATGTTGCTACATGCTAATAAATGCAAATAGGCTTCTTGCTTCTCACTAATGAGAATCCTGTCTCATTGTGCAACACTTAGTTGGAAAGGGCGACTTTTTGTTCCTGCTGCCAAGGAGCTTCTCACTGCTGGTCTCATGTGATTTTCCCAACTTCCTCACACTGCCTTCCACGTTTTTCAGGAACTAGGAATAATCTGTCCTTTACCTTTGGTATTTCTGGGTGACTCCTAAGCAGACAGACACTATGTCTTGGATCCCTAATTTCCATTTCCATTTTGAGAACCCTACAATTTACCATTTAGATTAATACATGTGCAGGTTGTTTCACTGCTAACTCAATGTGATTTACACCAATTTTGTGCCTGTAACACATAATCATTTCTACCCTCATAAGTTTTCAGTTATAGGGTTAATGGAGCAAACAGGAATACAGAAATACATCACAGGGTTACACAAATGCTAGCGTTATGATTTATTACTGAATTAATCACTCTACATTATAAAAGCAAACACTAAGAACATAATTTGAAATTAAAATGAAAAGATATGTTTGATCTCTCTCCAGTTTTATCCTCTATTGTCTGTTCTATTTATAGTTTAATTTTGTTTCTTTCTTTGTAATATTATTTATTGTACTTGTTCTAACTATTTTTAAGATTAAATTACTCACATACTTTGGATTTTAATCTCCTCTGTGGGCGATTAACATATTTACAGTAAGTTCCTGTCTGCACAATTTTATCACCATAATTAATCAGTTTCTTTTTATGCAGATGGACAACAACGTGCATTTATATAGAGCCTTTCATGTAGGACAAAACTGTCCCGAGGCCTAATCAGATAAAAGTGGATCCAAAACTGAAGGGAGCTGGATTAGCAGGGGTAACCTGAAATCCAGTCAAAGAGATGTATTTTAAGGAGGTGATGGAAACACAGAGGTTTGGAAAAAGAATTTTAGACCCTGGACTGAAGCTGAACATTTGGACACCAGAAGGAGGGATGGAGGAACACAAAGCTGCAGACCAGGAGGTAGAGTTCAAGCAGGTTGTAGGGCACAAGGAGATTATAGAAATACAAAAGAGATAAAGCAAAAAAAATATTTAGAGGGGAGCATGGAAATGTTCAGTGGAAGACCTTGAGGAATTGTAGGTGAACAATGGCCACAGTGATACAAAAATGGTCCTAGTGTGGGATAGGAAATGGGCAGCAGGATCTTAGCTGCTTATGAAGTGAGAAACAAATCTGGAATTAAGAGTCCAGCAATGAACATGAAACTGTTGCCAATTGTCTGAAAAATCCAACTGGTTCACTCATGTCCTTCAGGGAAGGAAATTGCCATCCCTACCTGGTCTGGTCTATATGTGAGACCCAGACCCACAGCAATGTGGTTGACTCTTAACTGCCCTCTGGACAATAACTGCTGGCCTTGCCAGTGATGCCCTTGTCCTGTGAATAAATAAAAAAAAAAGAACCTGGAAAAGTTTTGAAGAGTTAAGTCTGAAAGTAACTCAAGCATGGGGGTATGTTCCAAATGCTGAGGGAAAACAATGTTATTGAGGTAGAAGCATGCAATCTTAAGAGTACAGATGTCATAGAATCCCTACAGAAATTGGCCATTGGGCCCTTTGAAGAACATCCCATCCAGACTCAGCACCCTACTCTAAACCTGGAACCCTGCATTTCCCATGGCCAATCCACTGAACATGCACATCCTTGGACTGTGCGAGGAAACTGGAGCACCTGGAGGAAACCCACACAGATATGGGGGAAATGTGCAAACTTCACACAGCCAGAAATGATAATGGGTTGGAAACTCAGCTCATACAGGGCCTGAAGGTTACAAACCGATTCATTCAACCAGAGCCAGGTAGAGTCCATGGTAAGAGTGCAGAATTCATGGCAGCACTGAAGACAATTATTAAAGTCTTGTCTGCACTTAACTCGAGAAAGCTGTGGTTCAACCAAGACTGAATGCCAGAGAAGGAAGCTGACACTCACAGATGCAGTGAAGAAGTCAAGAGATATTACGGCAAATGGAGTTGGTGTACATGTAGAAGGTGGCCATATGCCTTTGGATCATATCACCAAGGGGTAGTAAATGAAATAGATCAGGGTTAAAGATGGATCCTTGAGTGAGTTCGATGTTAAAAAAAGAGAGTGGTGAAAAAAAGCTGTTGGCGATGGTCTGACAATGATACTGCTGTTTTTATTTCAAATCTCAATGAAATGACTGATTACCATTTGTCATTATATCCCACCAGTAGGCCTATAACCCCATTTCAACCCAGCTCCCAGAATTGAAGATCATTAGATTATTTACAGTGTGGAAACAGGCCCTTCAGCCCAACAAGTCGACACCGACCCGCAACCCACCCAGACCCATTCCCCTACATTTACCCCTTCACCTAACACTATGGGCAATTTAGCATGGCCAATTCACCTAACCTGCACATCTTTGGACTGTGGGAGGAAACCAGAGCACCTGGAGAAAACCCACACAGACATGGGGAGAATGTACAAACTCCACACAGTCAGTCGCATGAGGCGGGAATTGAACCCAGGTCTCTGGCGCAGTGAGGCAGCAGTGCTAACCACTGTACCACCGTGCCGCCCACATGCTGTGGTGAACCACAATGTTAGCAGTATGTATGTCTCAGGCTTACAAAATGGTCTCATCTTGAATTGACTCAATTATTTTATGGAATTTCATGCAGAGTCATAGAGTCATAGAGATGTACAGATCAGAAACACCCTTCAGTCCAACTTGTCCATGCCAACCAGATGTCGCAACCCAATCTAGTCCCACTACCAGCATCTGGCCCATATCCCTCCAAACCCTTCCTATTCATATACCCATCCTAATGCCTTTTAAATGTTGCAATTATACTATCCTCCACCACTTCCTCTGGCAGCTCATTCCATACACATACCATCCTCTGTGTGAAAAAGTTGCCTCTTAGCTTTAATTATTTGCATATTATGACAGCTGGATTGCAACTCTTGTGTTACAATTGATTTTTATCATCTATTCCCCTGCAACAACTCATATTGAGGTGAGTTTTCTCCTTAGCAGCCACTTCCATGTTGATAAGATGGTGGTGACTATTATCTCCATCTTGCATTGTTTTATAGACTGCAATTGATTCATTGGTTTTGACACTTCTTTCAGACTGGCACTCAGCAAATGTGTGGAATGCATGCTAAAACCAAAAACTGACTCTTGCTTCTTAAAAGGTCTTTTACGAGAAACTTTGCTTATCCTCTGATTTCTACACCACCTCTGTATTTTGCTGCCAGAACAACTGAGCTGTGAAAAAAGCTCACCAAGGTAAAGCTTTCGTCTGGATCATTGACATGAAGTCTGGATCATTTTACATGTACTTGACGCGATCCCAATCCCAATCCAGTGTGAAGGGCATGAGGCTGGTGGGCAGATGTTGAGTGAACAAGGCAGGAAGTTATGACAAGCAAGCTGAAGAATAAACTGGGCAATTGATATTTTGGGATCATGTCATGGGGCTGAGGATTCTCTTTATTTCTGATGTCGAGTGGCCAGAGCAAACCTGCCAGAATGACAGATCATTAAGGGATTAAGTGAGTTGTCCCATGTAGATGTTATTAAAGCTCCAAGCACCTTGTTTTCATTAGCTAAAGGGAGTTAAAGTTTATACTAATGGGTAAGGGCTAGGAATACTGCAGTGAGTAACTCACCTCCTGACTCCCCAAAATGCATCCATCATCTACAAGACACCTTAAAGGAGTGTGATGGAATACTCCTGACTTGGCTGGATGGGTGCAGATCCAACAACACTCAAGGAGCTTGACATCATCCAGGAGAAAGCAACCCCACTTGATTGGCACTGCTTTCACAAATATCCACTTCTCTATAGCAGCAAGCTGTACTATTTATGATGTACTGCAGAATTTCACCAAAGATCTTCAGCCAGCGCCTTCCAAACCCACAATCACTTCCATCTAGAAGGGCAAAAGTAGCAGAGTAATGGGAACACCACTATCTTCATGTTTTCCTCCAATTCACTCACCATCCTGACTTGGAAATATTTTACTGTTCTTCCAGCATTGGTGAGTCAAACTCCTGAAATTCCCTCCGTAAAGGTCCTGTGGGTCTAACTACAGCATGGGGACTGCATCAGTTCAAGAAAGCAGCTTAACATCACCTTCTCAAGGGGGAGCTAGGGACAGGCAATAAAGACTGGCCAGCCAGTTATGCTGGAGAGAATAAAGAAACGTTTTGATGTATTAAATGTAACGTTGAGATTAGGCAGTCCGTTATGTTCTCCAAATATTAAATTAGGCAGGTTTACAATGATCTGCAAAACCAGTTTTATGGTCCGATGTTAAACTGAAAATCTACACAATTATTTGATTAATTTACATGATTTCTGTTCATAAATGCGTAATTCAATGAGTGACTTAATCTGTTTTGAATAGAATTAAGTAACAGTTGCATACATTAGATCCCAAAGCACTTGGGGGGCATTGCAATTGTCAGACAAAAGAAACTGTGGTTTTTTCAGGTCATTTTCTACCATCCTGGAATTTGCACAATGCAACATTGATGAAGCAGTTACCTAATAAAAGCAAATATTTTCTATCAATTAGTCTCCACTTGACCAAAGACTGAGGTGAGGGAAAGCCCAGTTGTGGAGAGTTTGAGAAGAATAACTTTTTCCAAGCACGTATAGACACAATATGTCATATCTCAGGTACTGTGTTGTAAATCCTAATTTTCTGAAAGAAGTCAACTTAATATGGATTTCGATGAATTGACACTATTTTCTTCCAATGTGTCGCAAAGCAACTTGTACCACAGATTGAGCACTTGTGAAAGGGAGAGACCTAACCACCAAAACACGCACAGGTTTGTGTTGTGTTGTGTGTGGCTAAAGCATTTTGAAACTGGAATTCTGGTGCAACCCGCTTCTGATGTTACCTCACCCCCTCCCCCCCCCCCATCCCCCCAACATTGATTTTAGTGATCTCTCAACCCCCTTCCCCATCCCCAGTCCTGAAGAAGGGCCCTGCCCGAAACATCGACTTTCCTGCTCCTCGGATGCTGCCTGACCTGCTGTGCCTTTTCCAGTGCCATACATTATCAACTCTGATTCCTCCAATATCTGCAATCCCCATTGTCTCCTTTTTATGAACAAGGAACCGGTTTGGTACTTTAAATATTTTAATTAACACAATGAGATTGCGAGCATCATTGTTGTTCACCATGTTGTATTTTAACCGTGTATATGATCATCAGGACCCTCGGAAGCTAACCTTAAAGCAGAGACTTCTGAGATGAAAGAAGTAAGATCCTTTCCATTTACTTGAGGGATCCAACAAGGTTGTGTGGGCAACTGCTTGTGATCAGATACCACCTCCCATGACCCTCCTGACTAGTCCCCATGGTCATTGATTCGATTTGTCATCTCATAGCTTCCTAATAACAGGAATTCTGAACTTGCTTGTCGGTGATAACACTTAAAGTATTCTGGCTGTTCTCTCTCTCTCTCTCTCTCTCTCTGTCTCTGTCTCTGTCTCTCTCTATTCCCCCTCTCTAATTCAGTTAATCGAATGCCGGATAATCGAGGTTCCTCTGGATATGAGAAATTGAGACATGACATATCATGGTTATACTGTACTGAAAACATCAAATGCTGGAGATCACAGCGGGTCAGACAGTATAGGTGGAGGGAGAGCAAGCTAACATTTTGAGTAGAGATGAGTCTTCATCAGAGCTGAAGACTTGCTGGCCTCTTGGCTGGTTGAGCCTTCTGTGATGCCTCACTTTTCCAGGGCTCCCCCAGTCAGCCTGCAGCTTTAATGTCTGCTGTCTTCATAATTCACTTCAAATATCATTTTCGTCCAGCCGTAGCGTTAACTGAAACTATATGCTAAATGTGATTGCATCAATGATTTGTGAAGTGGTAGGATTATCTCACATTTTTCAGCTCAGTACATCACCTGCCTTTGATCATTCTTGAGAAGAATTGCAGTCTTCTAATTGATCTCCAAAAGCCTGCAGTCAATCAGAAATGTATTGTTCATTTGATGTGGGCATTGCTGGCTAGGCCAGCATTTATTACTCATATGTAATTGCCCTGGTGATGGTGGCGGTCAGCTACCTTTGAACATATCTGTTTTGTTCATGATTTGGAGGTGCCGGTGTTGGACTGGGGTGGATCAGCTACTTTCTCCCCACCCCCACCCTCCTCTCACTTATTTCTCCACCCTTCAGGCACTCTGCCCGTATTCCTGATGAAGGGCTTTTGCCCGAAACGTCGATTTTCCTGCTCCTCGGATGCTGCCTGAACTGCTGTGCTCTTCCAGCACCACCCTAATCCGGAATCTGGTTTCCAGCATCTGCAGTCATTGTTTTTACCTGGACCAAAAATCACAAAACCCCAGGTTATAGTCCAACAGGTTTATTTGGCAGCACTAGCTTTTGAGGTGTAGTCTCTTCATGAAGTGATGAAGAGAGAGCGCCTCGAAAGCTAGTGCTTCCAAATAAACCTGTTGGAGTATAACCTGGGGTTGTGTGTTTCGTTCATGAATACATCAAATCCTGCTGTGACAGATAGGAGGTTTTTACGATTGTTATGCTTTGGTGCTGAGTTGTCAATTTGGGGGAAATGAAAGGGTTCTGAGACCTGTTCTGAGGTTTGCCATAGGTGTTCTGAAACCAGAACCTCTGTATCCCTCCCCAGACTGCACCAGCCCCATTTTGGTCTTGTGCTGCTCTTCCAGGAAAATTGAAAACATTGTGTTGTTTTCTGAAGCTGTAAAACAAATGTTCTTCCATTTCAGTTTAATAGTGCAGAGACCAGTTCAGCAGTTTGTTCCCTTACTTTAGCACACAGAAAGCTACCTATGGTTAGCAAACTTGCCTTTTTGTCTAAGAGTATATTGTTATGTCTGGTTTAATCTTTAATCAGAGTTGTGTGAAGTTGGTAACCAGTAACATAAAACGTTTTGCATGAGTGGGTTTATAGATTAAAAGCAGTCTGAACTAGATCATTTTCCGATAACTTTTGGACTAAAGTTTGAAACCTAATAACTAAAGAAAAAATATATGAAGAGAGAAAACCTTGCATTTATATAGCACCTTTTATGACTTTGTGATACCTTGAAGCTTTTTGTATCCAATGAAGTATCTTTCAAGTGTGGAAAATCATAAGTCATTTTGTGCGTGGTGTGTTGCTATGTATCCAATTTAACAGGTTGTAGTTTTTGGAGGGTGATCATTTTAGTGTCAGGATATCATTGTCGGAGTTTCTCATGGGACTGTCTTCGGCCAAACGTCTTCTGCTGCTACAAGAACAACTTTCCCTCAATCATAAAGTCAGAATTCATTCACAGATAATGGAATCTATTCAGTACCATTCATGAATCCTTAGATAATGAAGCAATTCCTGTCAATATCCATTGAGGCATGGACAATATTTAGTTTTGGATGGATGAATAACATTCTTGCCACACAAGTGCGAGGCAGTGACCATAGCAGAGAATCTAATCATCTTCCCATGGCATTCATAGGGTCATAGTCATAGAGATGTACAGCATGGAAACAGACCCTTTGGTCCAACCTGTCCATGCTGACCAGACATCCCAACCCAATCCAATCCCACCTGCCAGCACCTGTCCCATATCTCTCCAAACCCTTCCTACTCATATACCCATCCAAATGCCTCTTAAATGTTGCAATTGTACTTCCTCTGGCAGCTCATTTCATAGAAGTACCACGCTCTGTGTGAAAAAGTTGCCCCATAGGTCGCTTTTCCATCTCACCTTAAACCTATGCCCTCTAGTTCTGGACTCCCCGACCCCAGCGAAAAGACTTTGCCTATTTACACTATTCATGCCCCTCATAATTTTGTAAACCTCGATAAGGTCACCCCTCATCCTCCGATGCTCCAGGGAAAACAGCCCCAGCTGTTCAGCCACTCTCTATAGCTCAAATCCTCTGAAATCCCAACTATTAAGATCCTGGGGGCTACCATTGACCAGAAGCTGAACTTGATATGTAACATAAATAATGTGGTAACAAGAGCAGTTCAGAATTTGGCATTTCAGCTTAAGTAACTTCTTTGTTGAATTCTTAAAGTTTGTTCATTGTTATATAAGGTAATGATAGTAAAAAGATTAATCTATAAATTAAACTGAAGCTCTACCTACTCTGACATGTAATGCAATCTGCAGTTGGATCATTGGGTGGTTTGGGGTGGTTCTAGACCATTTATATTAGCAGTAGTCAAATCTTAAATGCTTTGTGTTTTCATCAGTATGTTGCAGAGGGGAGGTGATGACCATTGGTGTTGTAGCTGAGCTGCTAATCCACAGACTTGTGTAATGCTCTTGAAACCCAGGTTCAAATCCTGCTAAGACTGATGGTGGTAATTAAATTCAGTAAAAATCTGGAATTGGCAGTTAACTAGAGTCATCCAGCTCAGGTTCAGACTTTTCACTCAAACCCATCCATGCTGATTGGGCTTTCGAAACTGAACTTGGCCCATATCTCTCTAAACCTTTCCTATCTGTGTACTTGTCCAAATGACTTGGAGATGCAGTAACAGTACTCGTCTCTATCACTTCTGCTGCCAGTTTGTTCCATATCCTCATCACCTTCTGTGCGAAAAAGTTGTCCCTCATATCCTTTCTAAATCTTTCCCCTGTCACATTAAATATGTGCTCTCTAGTTCTGAACTGCTTTACCCTGGGGAAAACATCTTGGCTATTCACATTATCTATGCCTGTCATGATTTTGCAAACCTCTGTAAGGTCACCCCTCAGCCTCCAATGCTCCAGGGAAAAAAGTCGCCATCAATCAGCCTCTACTTATGGTTCAAATCCTCCAGCCTCAGTAACATCTTTGTAAATCTTTTTTGCCCTTTCTAGTTTAATAACATTCTTCCTATAGGATGGGGATTAGAATTCTATGGCAATAGACCAAAAGTGACCTAACCAATGTACTGTACAACCACAAAATGACCTCCCAATTCGTAGGCTCAATGTCGTGACCAATGAGGGCAAGCATGCCAAATGTTTTCTTTACCATCCATCCCAACTACGATGCCACATTCAAGGAACTATGTACCTATATCCCACGGTCTCTCAAGCTCCATTGCTGATGTCAGAAAACCACATCTGGTTCACTAATGTCCTTTCGGATCAGTTATGTTCTTATCTAATATTGGTGCAAACTCATGTTCCATATTATCTACTCCTGCTCCTAATGTTCATATTTGTTCACTTGCAGCAACTCCGCAAGGCTTGTTTACAGCATTTTCCAAACTTGTAAACCCCATTACCTCGAAGAACATACAAGGTGATATGGGAGAACCTCCCAGTGCAACGAAAATACAAAATGCCTAAAGGAGCCTAAGAAACGGTAACACTGCTATTATTAATGGGATTCCTGCAGACATCCGAAAGGAGGGTGGCCCACAGCTCCATGAGCACATACAGGTTTTACACTTGAAGATTTGGCTCAAATAAGAACTCTACTTGGAGCTCAGGATTGTGAGTATTGTCATATTCAAGAAGAAAAACAAGGCTAACTGTGCGAACTACAGAGTGTGGTGCTGGAAAAGCACAACAGGTCAGGCAGCATCCAAGGAGCAGGAGCATCGATGTTTCAGGCAAAAACCCTTCAAAAGAAATTCCTGATGAAGAGCTTTAGCCTGAAACGTCAATCCTTCTGCTCCTCGGATGCTGCCTGACCTGCTGTGCTTTTCCAGCACCACACTCTCGACTCTGATCTCCAGCATCTGCAGTCCTCACTTTCGCCTTTGACTGTGTGAATTACAGAGGTATCTCCCTTCTGTCAGCCACTAGTAAAATACCTGCAATAGACAATAGGTGCAGGAGTAGGCCATTTTGCCCTTCGAGCCTGCACCACCAGCGGAGAGGACTTAGTGTTATTGGCTCTCTCTCTCTCTGGGTCTCTTTGTGGGAGGCATGGTGGCACAGTGGTTAGCACTGCTGCCTCACAGCGCCAGAGACCCGGGTTCAATTCCCGCCTCAGGCGACTGACTGTGTGGAGTTTGCACGTTCTCCCCGTGTCTGCGTGGGTTTCCTCCGGGTGCTCCGGTTTCCTCCCACAGTCCAAAGATGTGCAGGGTCAGGTGAATTGGCCATACTAAATTGCCCGTCGTGTTAGGTAAGGGGTAAATGTAGGGGTATGGGTGGGTTTCGCTTCGGCGGGTCGGTGTGGACTTGTAGGGCCGAAGGGCCTGTTTCCACACTGTAATCTAATCTAAATCTAAATCTAAATCTTTCTCCCCCTACCTCGCCCCCAGCTTTTAGACTTTGGTAGCGGAGGAGGGTGCCTCGGATTTGGTGGGGTTGCTCATGCTGGAGGAGATGGATGTGATAGGGGCATGCAGAGCTTTCTTTAGCTGGGAACAGCGCAGTACACAGAGGCACTCTGAGCGAAATCGCTGATCAAAGAACGCGTAGAGGAACGGGTTGAGGCAGCTGTTAATGTAAGCGACACATGTAGCGTATGGATGAGCCGAGATAAAGAATTCATCGACGGAGCATGGGATCTTGATGAGACCCAGCCAGATGATCGCATCGACGGTCTTAATGATGTGGAAAGGGAGCCAGCAAATAGTGAAGACCAGGACCAGGGCCGTGATGATCTTCAAGAGGCGTTTTTTCTTCTGTTCTTCCTTCTTGACATTCTGGAAGTGCCTGTTGACTGTGTTGCCAATGGCGAAGTAGAAGCCGGACATCAGCAGGAAAGGCAGCAGAAAGCCCACGGTGCTGGCAAAAAGGCTGAGCCCCCCGACCCAGAAATGCTCAGTGGCTTTATTTGCCACCAAAGTGTAGTCCATGGCACAGAGCGTCTGGTTCTCTTTTTCCTGCATCCGCCGCAGTATTAACCCTGGGGAAGCCAAGACTCCGGCCACGGTCCAGATGAGGACTAACGAGAGGATGGTGGTCCTCTTGGAGCGCAGCTTGTTGCTGGACAGAGAGTGGGCAATAGCCAGATAGCACATGGCCTAGCCAATAAGATTTCTGCTGTTATCTGAGGAAGTACTCCCTGAATCACAGTGTGGCTTCTGCCCATCCAGAGGAACAGCAGACATGATCTTCACAGCATGTCAATTACAAGAAAATGTCAGAAACAGAAACAACCATGTTGCATGGTTTCATCGAGCTAATTAAGCCCTTTGACATAATTACCCTCCAGGGTTACTGGTGAATACTATTACGATGTGGTCATCAGGATGCTAAGGCTGCTGCATGATGACGTGCCTGCGATGGCCCTTGGCATTGGAGTCTCAACCTTACACCGTCGAGACGGGGGGAGGTGGGGGCGGTGTCAGTCAGGGCTGCATCATCGCACTCACCCTGTACACCATCTTCATTGTAGCCGTCCTCCATCTCACTGGCCAAAACCTGCCCAAGGGAATTCAAGTCATTTACCAAATGCATGCTTGGCTGTTCAACCTTAACGGATTCAAGGCCAAGGGCAAGGTCTCCACCACCTCCATCTTGGAGGTTCAATATGGTGACGGCAATGTCATCACAGCACACTCTGTGGAAGATCTTCAGTGCATCGTGGATGGCTTTGCCAAGGCATTCAAGCTTCACAGCCTTACCCTTAACATAAAAAAAGACTCTGGTATTCCATCAACTACCACCCAACAGCTTCTTCACTCCTCCTACAAGAGTCAACAACTAACCCCTGGAAAATGTGGATCACTTCCCATATCTCAGCAACCTTCTCTCCAAGGCCAACATTGATGTAGAAATGCAACATCATCTGAGCTGTGCCAGTGGAGCCTATGCCCAACTCAGAAGCCTGAAGACCTTGGCCTGCAGGTCCAGACTAAACTTCTGGTCTACAAAGCCATTGTCCTTCCTAGACTGCTATATGGAGCTGAAAACTGAACTACGTGTAGTAGGCCCCTGAAAGTACTGGAACAATTCCACCAAAGATCCCTATAACAAATCCTGCAACTCATCTGGCACTAACACCCGCATCTTGGAGGAGGCCAATATAACCAGTATCACCACCACCATAATGCAGTAGCAACTCTGATGGACTGGACATGTCATCCAAATGCCCAACCCACACCTCCCAAAACCGATCATGTAGTCCCAGCTGAAGGAAGGTCAGCATGTCCCTGGTAGCCAAAAGAAACACTTCAAAGATAACATCTGGACCAATCTCAAGAAATTCCACATCAACAACTGGGAGGACATAACTACAAAACCGGAATCACTGGAGAAACATCATCCACCAGGGAGCTATACACCATGCAAACAATCTATGCTGTGCCGCTGAACAGTAGAGACTCTTGTGCAAGGAGAGACAGAACATCAGGAAGGTCCAACCACCATGCCTCCAGCCACCATTACCACCCACCAATACCCACACTGCAATAGAAGTGTGGATCCAGTATTGGCCTCTTCAACCATCTGAAAACCCACAAATAGATGCCCTCGTGGAGGACAATTGTACTTGACCCCAGCGATTGCCAATAGAAGAACAGGGCAGAAGATGTATGGGAACACAATTGACTGCACGTTCCCTCCAAGGCATACTCCATCCTGACTTGGAACTACAGATCTGTTCTTTCTGGATCACTGGGTCAAAATCTAGAAACTCATACTAATATATAAATGAATATGCATGTCAGGACCAGGAATAGGCCATTCAGCTCCTTGAGATGACTCCACCATCCAATGAGATCATCAGTGATCTGATTTTAACCTAAATCTCCTTCCCAAGTAGGGTGTGTGGACACCAAATGTACTGCAATAGAAGGTATCTCACCATTGCCTTTTCAATTAGAGGTATACAACAAATGGAGACAGTGAGGTCTGCAGATGCTGGAGATCAAAGTTGAGAGTGTGGTGCTGGAAATGCACAATAAGTTAGGCAGCATCCAGGGAGCAGGAGAATTGACGTTTTGGACCGGAGCCATCACCGGGCCTCAAACAACAAATGGCCAAGACCGTGATGGTCACATCTTATGAAAGAATAAAAATAAGTCTTTAGTGTTTATTGAAAGCATCTTATATGAGCATTATGTTTGAATTGAAAAGTAATGTAAGAGAGAGGATGGGATTGAGGAGAAAAAATATGGAGGATTGAATGTAACCTCACACCTTGTTTAAGCTCTACCAATACCTCTTCGTACACATGGGCAACTTTTCAGCATTCAAACTCTGGCTTAGATGTAGAATCCAGCTCCATCTACACTGTCCCAGCAAATGCCTAATCACAGCCTCAAATGAACAGTCCCACTAAACATGTGGAAGCTCCTATGTGGGCAATTTGAGTGAGATTGATCACTTAAAACTTAATTGGTGTGTTAATTCACCTGGGGCAAGCTCTTCCTGGGCCACAGAAGAGTATGCTCATTTATCACCATTTAGTTCTGATGAATAGTAGTTACCTTGGAAGCTTGGCCTATTTTATGATGTGGCTGTGCCAATCCTTACTTTTCTGTCTTCTTAGCTGTTTTTATTCCAGCCAACTGAAACTCATATTTCGTAAATCTATGAAATGAATGATGGAACTAAGTATTTGGGCAGGTCAAGGCATTCAACAGGTAGAAGCAGTGTGAGGAAAGAATGACTAGGGCAGAAAAAGTGAAATTGTAAGTTTTACAAATAGACAGAGGATGGGATAGATGTGAGAAAGGCAGATGAAGGACAACAGAGGGGATAGTTCTACATTGCTTACTTTCTATTTAAAATATGCTGTTTGCTCTTGGCATAATGCTATTCAAGGTGTTCTGCTAGCCAAATAAACATCCAATACTGTGATGTTAATGATAGCTCTACTTGGTCTACTATCACAGAATTGGGGTGGCACGGTGGCTCAGTGGCTAGCACTACTGCCTCATAGCAACAGCAATTCCAGCCTTGGGCGACCATCTGTGTGGAGTTTGCACATTCTCCCTTTGTCTGCGTGGGTTTCCTTCAGGTGCTCTGGTTTTCTCCCAGAGTCCAAAGATGTGCAGGTTAGGTAGATTAGCTGTGCTAAATTGTCCAGGGATGTGCGGGCTAGGTGGATTAGCCATGAGGAATGTAAGGTTACTGTGCCGCTCTTCTGAGGAGAGGCTGGCCATGCAAAGACTGATACCAATTAGTTAGGTAAAAACAATGACTGCAGATGCTGGAAACCAGATTCTGGATCAATGGTGCTGGAAGAGCACAGCAGTTCAGGCAGCATCCGAGGAGTTTCGGGCAAAAGCCCTTCATCAGGAATAAAGGCAGAGAGCCTGAAGTGTGGAGAGATAAGCTAGGGGAGGGTGGGGGTGGGGAGAGAGTAGCATAGAGTACAATGGGTGAGTGGGGGAAGAGATGAAGGTGATAGGTCAGGGAGGAGAGGGTGGAGTGGATAGGTGGAAAAGGAGCTAGGCAGGTCGGACAAATCCGGACAAGTCAAGGGGACTGGAAGTTTAAAATTAGGATGAGGTGGGGGAAGGGGAAGTGAGGAAGCTGTTGAAGTCCACATTGATGCCCTGGGGTTGAAGTGTTCCGAGGCGGAAGATGAGGTGTTCTTCCTCCAAGCATCTGGCGGTGAGGGAGCGGTGGTGAAGGTGGCCCAGGATCTCTATGTCCTCGGCAGAGTGGGAGGGGGAGTTGAAATGTTGGGCCACGGGGCGGTTTGGTTGATTGGTGTGGGTGTCTCGGAGATGTTCCCTAAAGCGCTCTGCTAGGAGGCACCCAGTAGAGGAGACCGCATCGGGAGCAACGGATATGATAAATGATATTAGTGGATTTGCAGGTAAAACTTTGATGGATATGGAAGGCTCCTTTAGGGCCTTGGATAGAGGTGAGGGAGGAGGTGTGGGCACAGGTTTTACAGTTCCTGCGGTGGTAGGGTAAAGTGCCAGGATGGGAGGGTGGGACGTAGGGGGGCGTGGACCTGACCAGGTAGTCACGGAGGGAACAGTCTTTGCGGAAGGCGGAAAGGGGTGGGGAGGGAAATATATCCCTGGTGGTAGGGTCTTTTTGGAGGTGGTGGAAATGTCGGCAGATGATTTGGTTTATGCGGAGGTTGGCGGATGATTTGGTTTATGCGGAGGTTGGCAGACGATTTGGTTTATGCCCATGAGTTTTATTTTGTGCCATGGATCCATACCAAGTGGGAACGAGGCCAAGGCTGGCAAAATTCATCTCACGTCAAAAAGAAAGGCTTGCATTTATATCGTGCCTTTCAATGCCTACAGGACATTCAGAGTGCTTTACAGCTCATGAAGTGCTTTCAAAATGTCGTCACTATATTGTAGTAATGAAGTTCTCTTTCAGTTAGTACAGAAAGGAGACCTTTATCCCATTGCTTTGGATAGGATTCAAACTCTGTATCCAAATTGGACAGGTCAGTGTTCTAATGCCCTGTGTTACACTGCTCCACATCTCCAACATTTCTCAAAAAATAGTTTGCATTTCCAAATGAATAACATCAATCTTTTAATATAAAAATACGTTATAATGACAACCCTTTACATGCAAAAATATTGAAAAATGAATTTTGGTTTCGTGCAAAATTTACTAGTTATCCAGCCATCTAAACTATTCACTGACTGCAACTTGCAGACTGGAATTTTAACATAGCAAATGGTCATGTTGACTTTCTTAATTCTGCTGCTTCCAGAATAATCCAAATAACCTGGCAATACATTGCAGGGATATGGAGGACTAATCAGATCTTGGTCATTTACTGTAAACATTTCTCAAATGGCTGATATAAATGCTAAGGTGGTGGTTCACTGACAAGTAAATACAGAATCTCGTTGCTATGCTCTCTTTTCTCCTCCTGTGGCACTGGCAATGGCTTTGGTTACTGTCTGTGTGCAACGTACTGTATCCATGTAGCATGACCCTCCCATTAATTAATCTTTCTATTTACAGAGATTGCCAGACCTTTGCAAGGGTGGGTGTGGAGGGGGAAGCATAATGTAGTAAAACATAATTTTAAAGATTAACGTCAGATATTAACCTCTTGCATTCAGAATAACCATTATCCTAGTAGGATTGACGCACCAAGAGTATGGTTCATTTCAATTCCTGCTGTATATTATGGGTGTGGATTTAACCGTTCCTCTATAAACATATATATGTGAGCATATACATTAATGTACATTTTCTTTTCTGAGCATTCAGATGAGTATTGGAAAGATTAATGGAGTACTTCTTTCAAAAGTAATTATTCATTCATGTACTGAATGATGGCACAAAAATAGAGATTCTACAATTTCTACAATAATTTATACACATTTATTTATGCAAGGAGTGAAGGATCAGCCAGCAAGTTATTTTTTCAGCAGTACCTCTGGGTTTTGAATGCAGTAATATCACCAGTGTGAAAACTTAGTGCAACTTATTCTAACAATACCTTTATCTCCCTGTTATTTTGACAGACTTGGGATGGTGCATCTCTGCATCAAAGTGTGTCACACATGGAAAACAGTCTTCATCCCATTAACAATATCACTTTTGATTATTTTTGACATGGTTTGGAACCAGTTGGTGAACGCAGATATTGCTCACACCAATGAATAAAAAAAACTTCATTGACTCGTAGAATGAAACTATTGAGGAGCAGGTAAGCATGCTGGAACGGATAGAGATTGAGGAAGCTGATGTGCTGAAAATTTTGACAAACATTAAGATTGACAAGTCGCCAGGGCCAGACCAGATTTGTCCTCGGCTGCTTTGGGAAGCGAGAAATGCAATTGCTTCGCCGCTTGCAAAGATCTTTGCTTCTTCGCTCTCCACCGGAGTCGCACCTGAGGACTGGAGGGAGGCAAATGTAATTCCTCTCTTCAAGAAAGGAAATAGGGAAATCCCCAGCAATTACAGACCAGTCAGTCTCACGTCTGTCGTCTGCAAGGTGTTAGAAAGGATTCTGAGGGATAGGATTTATGACCATCTGGAAGAGCATGGCTTGATTAAATGCAGTCAGCACAGCTTTGTGAGGGGCAGGTCATGCCTCACAAATCTTATTGAGTTCTTTGAGGATGTTACTAGACAAGTTGATGAGGGTCAAGCGGTGCATGTGGTTTATGTGGACTTCAGCAAGGCATTTGATAAGGTTCCCCCCGTGGTAGGCTTGTTCAGAAGGTCAGGAGGAATGGGGTACAGGGAAATTTAGCTGTCTGGATACAGAATTGGCTGGTCAACAGAAGACACCGAGTGGTGGTGGAAGGAAAGTATTCTGCCTGGAAGTCAGTGGTGAGTGGTTTTCCACAGGGCTCAGTTCTTGGGCCTCTACTCTTTGTAATTTTTATTAATGACTTGGATGAGGAGATTGAAGGATGGGTTAGCAAATTTGCAGACGACACAAAGTTTGGAGGTGTCGTTGACAGTATAGAGGACTGTTGTGGCTGCAGCCTAACATCGACAGGATGCAGAGATGGGCTGAGAGGTAGCAGATGGAGTTCAACCTGGATAAATGTGAAGTGATGCATTTTGGAAGGTCGAACTTGAAAGTTGATTACAGGATTAAAGACAGGATTCTTGGCAGTTTGGAGGAACAGCGGGATCTTGGTGTGCAGGTACATAGATCCCTTAAAATTGCCAACCAAGTGGACAGAGTTGTTAAGAAAGCATATGGTGTTTTGGCTTTCATTAACAGGGGGATTGAGTTTAAGAGCCATGAGATCTTGTTGCGGCTCTATAAAACTTTGGTGTCCAGTTCTGGTCGCCCTATTATAGGAAAGATGTGGATGCTTTGGAGAGGGTTCAGAGGAGGTTTACCAGGATGCTGCCTGGAATGGAGGGCTTATCTTATGAAGAGAGGTTGACTGAGCTCGGATGTTTTTCATTGGAAAAAAGAAGGAAGAGAGGGGACCTAATTGAGGTGTAAAAGATAATGAGAGGCATAGATAGAGTTGATAACCAGAGACTTTTTCACAGGGCAGAAATTGTTAACACGAGGGGTCATAGTTTTAAGCTGTTTGGCAGAAAGTATAGAGGGGATGTCAGAGGCGGGTTCTTTACACAGAGAGTTGTGAGAACATGGAATGCGTTGCCAGCAGCAGTTGTGGAAGAGAGGTCATTGGGGATATTTAAGAGACTGCTGGACAGGCATATGGTCACAGAAATTTGAGGGTTCGTACATTAGGTTTACCTTACATGAGAATCAATGGCCGGCACAACATCGTGGGCTGAAGGCCCTGTTCTGTGCTGTACTGTTCTATGTTCTATGTAATCCATATGGCAAAGAAGGAGACCATTCAGCCTGTCAGGTGCACACTGGGTCACTGTAAGAACAGTTGAGCTAGTACCATTCCTAACCCTTTCTCTATAACAATGCAATTTCTTTCCTCTTCAGGTACTTATCCAATTCCTTCTTGAAAGCACAATCGAATCTGCCTCCCCCAGCTTCCCTCAGCAATACATTCCAGGTTGCAATCACTTTGCTTTAAAAAAAATGCAAAGATTTTATTTTTGTTTCCTTTGGTTATTTTGAAAAACGTGTTATGTCTGCATCCTGTGGTTTTTTGATTTATTTTGCCAATTAGAACAAGTGTATTCTATCTAGTTTGTCTGAACACCTCACTGTTTTGAGCTTATCTATTAACACTTTTCTCAACCTTCCCTCCTCCAAGCAGAAAAACCTCAGTTTCTTCTATCTATCCATGTAACTGAAGTTCCCACACTTGAATTCATTTTCATTAATCATTCCTCCATTCATGTTAATGCCTTAGCATCCTTCCTAAAGTGTGGTGCCAGGAATTTTTCGCAATTTTCAAATTGAGGCAGAACCAGAGTTTTACAAATGTTCATCAAAGCTTTGTTTTTGCTCTCTATGCTTCTGTTTATAAAATTCATGATCTTTTACCTCATTAGCCATTTTAACAAGTGACCTTATGGAACAATTGTTGTTTGACCACCTCCTCTGATGTGTTTGTGTGTAAATGGACACACTATACAATCTGGAACTCAAAAAGAAGATTGAGGTTTAACATCCCATCTGGATCAATTTGGTTCAATTTGATCTTGAGTTTTAGTAAAGATTTGCTCTTGGCTTCACTGCAACATCACTAGGAAGATGGGAATCATCTAGAGATCCCACTGCTAATTGTTGGTGAAGATAGGATCACTCTCTTTCAACTCGAAAGGTTTTTTTCAACTCTGAGGGCTTAAGCGCACAATTGAGGAATGGCACATTTGTCTGGGTAACTGGAAAAGCACTTGTGAAACACTACCAAAGCACAAGATAGAATCTTGAGACAAAAGAACTGGAAAGGATTATCTTTCAAACTGCACTTTTGATAGAATTAGCATTACGAGTGTCATGTCAATTATTCCACTTACCACACTTACATAAGCATTTAAATCAGATTATGTTTTCCTGTACTATTCATCAGTTGTCGAAAACTCTTTCAAGGAGCAATTGACGATGCTAGAAATGAACTGAATTGTGACTTAATTCTTTCCACACATTAGAGAGTTTGAGTGTGGGAGGTGTTGTGGAGATTTGAAGAGGTGCAGGCCAGAACTGAATCAGCAGGTAGGATTGTGATTTTAATGGTTCCCACCCACCTGATGCCTTTCATATTCAGGTTTACAGAATGGAAGCTGCTGCTAACCTCAGACTACAGCTAATAAAAAAAAATGTGACTGCTGGCACCTCATGGTTCAAGCCTTTGACACACTTTGTTCTCTTGGAACATGGTCTCAAAGTAATAGTAACATGAGTGCAGAGCATTTTTGTTCCTGTGTGTACAGTGCCCTTTTAATTACTGCAGATGCTGGAATCAATACTGATTTGTGCCCTTTTGATAGTCTTTTACTGGTTCAAACTGTTTTTTTTATCACATAAAATGTTCGTTGATGATATTGTTAAGGCAGCTGGATATGATGAACGAGCTGCTGATCCAGATAGTTATGGGAGTTGAACTAGTACCAAGTAAATTGAGAATTGAGAATGGGGAAAGATTTTGTTTTTATTTACATAAGATCACAGGAACTTTGCCTACTCATTGGAGTTCATTGTTTAAGGAGTGCATGCAAATGATTGATCTCACCAGGCGAAGAAAAGATTTGGTTCAGAAGCCTTTAGATAGGATCTGCAAGGGTAAAACATCCTTGGCAGTTGTAGACTGTTGTAGCAGTAATATTGTGCCGTATTTTAAAGCCCTCATAACCAGTCACAACAGGATGCTGTTGCTTTGCTCAATCATGCATGCACTTTTTTCCAGTTGTTGTTGTGACCTAGGCTTTTGGTAAAACGGTACGATAAAGCTGACTTCCATCACATCTAGGAGACAGAAGTATTATAGTTATAGATAAAAAGACTGCTGATGCTAGAATCCAAAGTAGAAGTCAGGATTCCTCGACCTCCTGATGCTGCCTGGCTTGCTGTGTTCTTCCAGCGTCCTGCTTGTCTACCCATAAGCATTATGATGGCATCGCAAAGCGATCAGCAACTTTTTTTTTAGCTTTGATTGCAGTGGTGACAGTCTTTGCTCAATTGTGATATTCATGGTTCCAAGACAGAAAGCCATAGGTTCAAGTGCTACTCTACAGACCTGGGTACGCAACCTTAACCTTAACTTAATACTCAAGGAGCACTGCACTTTCAAAGATGCCTTTTTCAGATTGGATGCTAAGTCAATACTCTCTTCTAAGGTGAGTGTAAAGAACCTATGGTATTATTTGATTAAAAGCGTCATTCTGCCAAGCCCTGGACTGCAGCCCTCCAAACATGGTTTAGTTTTGCCCCAAATTAGGACTAGAATTATGGTTAAGATTAGATTAGATTCCTCTATAGTGTGGAAACAGGCCCTTTGGCCCAACAAGTCCACACTGACCCTCCAAAGAGTAACCCACCTAGACAAATTCCCTCCGACTAAAGCACTTAACACTATGGGCATTTTAACATGGCCAATTCATCTTTGGACTGGGGGAGGAAACCAGAGCAGACCCACACAGACACAGGGAGAATGTGCAAACTTCACACAGACAGTCACCCAAGGCTGGAATCAAACCTGGTTCCCTGATGCTGTGAGGCAACAGTGCTAATCACTGAGCCACCATGCCACTCTACGGCTAGTAACTGGTTTGTGGGAGCCACAACAAAATGGTTTTGCATACTCCTGACAGTTACTGCTGCAATTAATTATAAAATATGCCTTTTCAGTATTCTTTTGGCTGTTTCATTTTTTTGTTAAACTCCTGCTTTGTTCAATCATTAAAAAAGTGGGGTCCCTATGACTTTATCGATGCTTGTGCCCTTTCCAGATGATCTGCTCATTCATCACATCTGTAGGACCTTACTTTGTGCAGATTAGCTGTTGTGCTTCTCCACATTTCAACGCTGACTTCACTTCAGAAACACTTACTGAACTGACATTCCTATGTGGTGTCCTGATACAATCACAGCTGCCATGTGAATGGAAGCTTTTCTATAATGTGATTTGAACTTTGGAAATATGAATTAGTTATATTGAATCTATTGCCAAACCTTGAATAACATCCTCAGTAAGAAGCAAAGGCTCCAGCTAAACCTCTGGGACCCAGAGTCGTGCCCTGGTTATGCAGGGTTATAATCCCTCCTTATAATACAGGCTATAAAAACAAAAATCAGCTTTATGAATAAATTTTAAAAAGCATTGAAGTAGGAACAACCACTAGATTTCACCAGATTGCAAACCTTTAGTTATAATTGTAGTTCCTGCTCCAAGTCAAATATATGTGTTAAAACATTGAGGTTTTCTGCAATAACATCTATACTAAACAATCTTTAAATGTGAAATTGGGCATTCACAGAGCATTCCAACTAATCGCTCTTTGTTAATGATTGAGCAAAGCAAAATTTGAACAAAAAAATGAAACAGCCAAAATAATATTGAAAAGGCATTATCTATAATTAATTGCAGCAATAACTGACAGGGGTGTTCAAAACCATTTTGCCATGTCTCCCAAAACCAGTTACTAGCCATACTTCTAGTTCTAATTCAGGTCAAAATTAAACCATGAGATCCTTGCCTGGAGGACCTGCACTCTAGGGCTTGGCAGAATGACACTAACTTGCTAGTGGAGGCAGTAGTTCTTTGTCCTCTATTTTCTAGTTATATGAACTCATGCAGCAAAGAGTACTTCAGGTATTTGTTCAATCTGCATATTGCCTGCCAGAGGCAGACAGGTGAATGTAGCACCAAGCTACAGTCCAGTTCCCAAAGTATCATGAATAAACCCGAAAATACTTGGGTAGAATTTAGTTCTCATGTTCCCATGGTGCAGACCTGGCATAATTTGGTTTGACTCTGTGGATCAATGTCCCATGCCCAAAATTGCTATCAGGGCCAGACAGGGTAAACAAAGGAAGGATGTTCCCAATGACTGGGAAGTTCAGCACCAGGAGGTCACAGTCTAAGGATACTGGGTAGGCCACTGAGGACTGAAATGAGAACAAATGTCTTCACTCAGAGAGTGGTGAGCTTGTGAAATTCTTTGTCACAGAAAGCAGTTGACGCTAAACATCGAATGTTTTCTAAAAGGAGTTGGATATAGTTCTTAGAGCCAAAGGTTTTAAAAGGTATAGGGACAAAGTGGGAACAGAATGGCAGCACAGGAAGAAAGGGACGAATGGCCTGCGCCTGACCCTAGTTTCTATGTTTCAATGTTTCTAAGTCCATCTGAAAGACATCCAATCTAATTAGCAACAGTGGTTCCATGGGCATTATTAGAAATTTAAAATCTGGAATTAAAATTTGAATTATAACTACTATTGATTGTTATAAAACCCCATTTGATTTACTAATGTCTTTCAAGGGAAGGAATCTACTGTCCTTACCTGGTGTGGCCTACATGTGACTCCAGTCCCACAGCAGAACGGTTGACTCTTTACAGGGATTATAGATGGGTAATTATTGCTTGCCCAGCTGGTGACACCCACATCTCATGAGTAAATTTTTAAAAAATGTTTAGGCACCTTTCGGGCAGCCCTGTTGAACAGACACATCAGCTGAAGGGTATCTTACATCTGTAAGTAAGCAGAAAATAATTTCTATGCATGTCAGTCCCTCTAACAGTCTTTCAATCTGTCTGTCTGTCTGCATTTCTGACTGCCTGTCTCCTTCCCTCTTTCTACCTGATTTGCTTTGTTTCTGCTGACAATGAACACAATGGCAATGAAGCAAATTTTTCACAGCCAGCTGGTCTCGATAAACATAGAACCATCCAAATATCACCATCAAAGTCCTTTCACAAAAGTAGGAGATAGGTGTCTTTTGCAAGTGATATGAAGTATTCATGAGACTCATCTTATTAAAAAAAAGACTAGTAAACAGTAAAACTTCAACTGGTGCCTGCAGTGTACTGGAAGTGACTTGATCTACAGCAGAATTGTCTGCTCTGTCATAACAGTTTTAGCTTCAGACAGCGATCGTCATTAACAGGGCATAAGTTAGCCATTATGTTCTGCATTATTTTTTTGAACTTTAATCATAAACTTCATGATTGTTTTCTATTCTTTTATGTTTTTGATTTTATGTTTAAATGAAAAACCCCTAAAGACATTCCTGTCTTAAACTTTATTAATTCATCACTGAGAAGGTTAATCCAACTGGGACGAAAGTTCTTTCTACGTTCTTTCTGGGTCACAGATGTTACATGTTTGAATCCCTGTCTTATCTGTATGAGAGAATGTTACTGCATTTTGTTGTTTGTCTGCTGTTGATTTGGCAGCTTTTCATGGCCTTCAGAGAAGCAGCTCCCACCAACAATGAAATCCCACCCTCAACGGCAATGCTTTCTGTGCAACTTAGCTAAACATATTAACTATTTGTGATCTTTTTGAGAACAGATTTATTTCATTGTGTAAAGACCTGAGAATGGTGGGGGAGGAGGGGTTTAAAATTTTTTTTCTGCTGTGTTCTGCTCTATGGAAGATTGTGTGGAGATTGGAGTTGGAATGTCACCAAATAATCAGATTTATTTTCTCCAATTTATAAATGGCTGTCCTTGCAAATCATCTAATTCTTCCCTGCTCAACAGTTTTGGGACTTTTTTAAGGAAAAATATTTCTCAGGTTTTGTTCAAACTATATTGATAATCCCTAGTTTTCCTTTAGAAGGCATTGGGGGGTCTTCTTTCTGACCACTGCACTCCATCGAGTGAAGAAACCACCACAATATTATGAGAATATAAGAAATAGGAGAATGAGAAGGCTATTGATACACCTGATGAAGGGCTTTTGCCCAAAACGTAGATTCTCCTGCTCCCCAGAGGCTGCCTGACCTGCTGTGCTTTTTCCAGTGCCACACTTTTCAACTCTGATCTCCAGCATCTGCAGTCCTCACTTTCTCCTATTCTGACACCCCACAAGCCTGTCCTGCCATTCACCACCATCATTTCTGATTTGCCTCTGGCCTTAAATCCACTTTTGTCCCAACTATGCATACATCCGAGCTCCCCAATATTTCAAAAATGTATCTATGTCATATTTAAATATTTTTAGTCATCCAGCCTCCACAACTCCTTGGGGTAGACAATTCCAGACATTCACTATCCTCTGGGGCAATAAATTCCATCATGTTTCAGTTTGAAATGAGAGAGGCTTATTTTGTATTGATATCCCCCAGTTCAAAACTTCTCCATTGGTAGAAATATCTTCTCAACATCTACCCTGACAAGCCCCCTTAGAATCTTGTATGTTGCAATAAAATTGCCCCTACTTTTTCTTCACTGTAATGAATAAAGGCCTGACCTGTTTCACCATTCTCAAAAGATCTTCATCCCATGAATCAGCCTCTTTCAAACTGCTTCCAATGCCAATGCATCCTTTCTTAAATACAGGTATTGAAAACTGTACACAGTGCTCCAGGTGTGGTTTCACCAGAAGAATTGTAGTAAGACTTCTATAGTTTTAAACTCCAAACTCCCCTCGCAATAAAACTCAAAATTTTGTTTGCTTTCTTAATTATTGTCATGTTCACTATTATGTTGCATGCACAGGAACATCTAGATCATTTTCCGCTGCACTTTTTATATTCTCTCTCCATTTAATTAATAATCTAACTTTTGTTTCTATGTTTCAAAGTGTATGATCTCACACTTACATACATTAAACTCAAACTGTCATGTTTTGCCCACTCACGCAACATATATTTTTCATCTTGCAGTTTCCTTACGTCCTCATCACAATATGTCCTCCTACCCATATATGTATCATCATCAGGGCATAGCTTTAGGATGAGAGGGGAAAGATATAAAAGGGACCTAAGGGGCAACGTTTTCACGCAGAGGGTGCTGTGTGTATGGAATGAGCTGCCAGAGGAAGTGGTACAATTGCAACATTTAAGAGGCATTTGGATGGGTATATGAATAGGAAGGGTTTGAGGGATATGGGCCAAGTGCTGGCAAATGGGACTAGATTAGGTTAGGATATCTGGTCAGCATGGACGAGTTGGACCGAAGGGCCTGTGTTGTACAACTCTAAAGTTCATAAACATTAATCTCTGCCTCATCTACAAAATCATAAATATAAGTTGTAAATAATTGAGAGCTGGAACTGATCCTTGTGGTATTCCACTAGTTACACATTTCTAACCTGAAGAAGACCCATTAATCCTGACTCTGTCTTCTGTATGTTAACGAATCCTCAATCCATGATAATACACTACCTCATCACCTATTCTATGTCGTGAAATAACTATTTATACAGCATCTTATCAATTGTGTTATATGTACTAATTTCCCTTTGTTAACTCTAGTTGTTACAATCTCAAAGAACTCTAACAAATTTATTAAATATGATTTCCCTTTCACAACACCATGTCCTGCTATTTTTTTTCCTTAATAATGGATTCTAGCACTTTCCCAATTACAGATGTTATGTTAACTGGCCTATCATCTCCTGTTTTCTGTTTCCCTCCCTACTTGAATGGGGCATGACATTGACCGTTTTCTAATCTTCTGTAATCTTCCTGAAATTTGGTGAATTTGAATATTTTGATAATTAACTATTATTTCTGCATCCTTCAAACCTTAGGATACAGAATATTAGCTCCCGGTGATTTCTCTGCCTTTAGCCCTATTAGTTTGTCAAATACTTTGTCCCTTGTGATAGAAACCGGTTAGGTACAACTATTAGATTAGGTTAGGATATCTGGTTGGCATGGACAAGTTGGATTGAAGATTCTGTTTTTGTGCTGTACATCTCTCTGACTCTATTTAGTTTGAAATGAAACAATGGCAGACACCAGAATTCACAAAGGAATAGTCTTTCAACAGCATCTTTTGAGTAAAAAGAGAGAGAAAATCAAATAGACTGATAATAGCTGCAAGCTCTTCTTGCTCTCTCCCTTTCTCAATCTCAGAAAGCAGCTGACAAAAAGCAATGCGGAACAAAAACAATGATTTACTGTGAACCCAGGATATCTGCAGCCTTCATAACAACTAAACTGTCAGACTCAGGTTCTTCCATTTATTGTGTGTGTGTGTGTGTGTTCATTATCATGTTTTTTGGATGATAAAACTTCACTCTCTTTTACTCAAGAGGATCTTGGAATTGGTTTTCCTTCATTTTAGATCTGGTTTACTAAGTTCAATTGAAGTGTTATGTGCATAGAAGGAAAAGATGAAACAAAATGTTGCAACTGCCTGTGAGAGGTTTAACATAGGGCAATGACGCATCCTTGCCTGGTTGCGATGCTGTATCTTTACCATAAGGATTGCAGCTTGGCTCATCAGCACCTTCTCAAGGGCAATTAGGGAGACACAATAAATGCTGGCCTAACCAGAGATGCTGACTTCCAACAGCGTGATTTCAAATAGACCCGTTGGGCTACAACTTGGTGTCGTGTGCCTTCTGACCTTGTCCACCCCAGTCAAACACCATCATCTCCACAGCATGCATATGCAGCATCATTAAAAAAAAACAAGAAGTTTCATGTTCCTGTCATCTTCCAGTACTGGAAACTTCAAAACAAAATGCTCCCTTTTTCAATATTTATTTTGTTCAAATAATATTTTCCATGAAATCTGATTTTACACAATTGTACTCAACTCTAATCCTTTAAACCTAGCATTTGGCCTTGTTCGAATGCCTCGCCAATTCAGCTGTTCATTTAGACTTCAGGATTCTTCCATTCAGTTTTGGAATCTGCTGCATCCTTTCGCGTGGCCCTATTTGGGTCAACAGCAATGGAATGAATAATTTCCAGACAAAATTGCTGATGCAAAATGACACTTGATCCATTCTGCTTGACAATATTTTCAAATTCATTGCTTTCACCGCACAAATATTACTTATGTACATCCTAATGGCACTTGGTAGCTGCCATTCATGTTGCCAATAAAACATAGCAGGATCTATTTTTAATGGAAGACAACCCAATTTTAGTAAGACGGAACTCATTGAGAAGTTCCAAACTCTGGTGACATTCTTAAGGCCATGTATATTTTAATTTAAATTGCAGGGTGCCCAATTTCATTTAGTGCCTATTTTGGAGAGAGAAACACTTCCCTGTTCAGTTGCAGAAATTCAGCCTTGATAGCAATTGACCTCAATTCCCAAGCATTTATTGCTAACTTTCGATTTTCACATTGCTTTTCCTGCTGCCAATCACTCCACTGTAAAATTTTGGCTCTCCAGTTCTTCTTCAAACCTTTGTGCCACTAATTCTACTTATACGTTTATAAATCTAATCAGGGAGCACCCGTTTGGTGCATTTTCAATGATGTAATAGAGCAGGTTGACCCCAAGTGGCACCTCTGTGAACCCCAGAATTCTCTTCCGTACAAATTCTCTCCACCTTTGATATTTCTCATAAACTCAACTTCTATTTGTTTGTGGATGCTTAGACTTCCTGGTCACATAGGCTTCTGCTCCTGGTGTTATTCCTGGTTTGTAACATTTCTTCTTGCCCTTGTTCACCTACATCCTCTATTTCTTTCTGAAGGGATATTGTTCGACCACCCCTTTACACTTGGATTTCTTTTAAAGGTTTATGAACATTTTTAATATGTTTATAAGAATTAGATCATTCGGCCTATCGAGTCTCCTTCACTGTTCGATCTTGGGGCATGTTCACATCCAGATCCACTATTGGAGGTTACACTACATTTACTTCCCTTCTGTCTTTGGACTCCACTTTCCCAATCATGGGCCTAATCTCCTACGCCTCATTATTTTTTAGTGTCCTTCCCTGCAATTTTCTCCATTGACCAGCCCTCCTGGTAAATGTCTGACTTTTGAATGGCCCTTTTCTGATTTAATTTTGATTTTGATTTCATTTTGATTTTATTATCATGTGCACTCAAGTACAAAAGTACAGGAGTACAGTGAAATGTGTATAATGTCGCCACACAAAGCGCCATCTTGGGTACAAGTACCTAGGTGCAGAATTCTTTAGAACAAGGTTGAAAGAAAGAACAAAGTTAAAAGTTGAACATTGCAGTAACTACAGTATAATAATTATAGTATAGAGCAAAGTTAAAAGTCAAACATTGCAGTAATTATCGTATACTATAATTATAGTGTAGCATATTTTGTAAAACATGCAAAATGAGTTTAAAAGTTATACATTGCATACCTTCTTAGATTTAAGTAGAAAATAAAGAAATAAAGCTGGATGTCACTGTTTAAGAAAAGTGGTAAGGACAAGCCAGGGAACTATAGACCGGTGAGCCTGATGTCGGTGGTGGGCAAGTTGTTGGAGGGAATCCTGAGAGACAGAATGTACATGGATTTGGAAAGGCAAGGACTGATTAGGGATAGTCAACATGGCTTTATGCGTGGGAAATCTTGTCTCACAAACTTGATTGGGTTTTTTGATGAAGTAACAAAGAGAATTGATGAGGGCAGAGCGGTAGTTGTGATTTATATGGACTTCAGTAAGGCGTTCGACAGGGTTCCCCAAGGGAGACTGGTTAGTAAGGTTAGATTTCATGGAATACAGGGAGAACTAGCCATTTGGATACAGAACTTGCTCAAAGGTAGAAGACAAGAGGGTGGTTGTGGAGGGTTGTTTTTCAGACTGGAGGCCTCTCTGATCAGTGGAGTGCCACAAGGATTGGTGCTGGGTCCTCTACTTTTTGTCATTTACATAAATGATTTGGATGCGAGCATAAGAGGTACAGTTAGTAAGTTTGCAGATGACACCAAAATTGGAGTTGTAGTGGACAACAAAGAGGGTTACCTCAGATTACAACAGGATCTTGACCAGATGGGCCAATGGGCTGAGAAGTGGCAGATGGAGTTTAAGTCAGATAAATGCGAGGTGCTGCATTTTGGGAAAGCAAATCTTAGCAGGACTTATACACTTAATGGTAAAGTCCTGGGGAGTGTTGCTGAACAAAGAGACCTTGGAGTGCAGGTTCATAGCTGCTTGAAAATGGAGTCGCAGGTAGATAGGATAGTGAAGAAGGCATTTGGTATGCTTTCCTTTATTGGTCAGAGTATTGGGTACAGAAGTTGGGAGGTCATGTTGTGGCTGTACAGGATGTTGGTTAGGCCACTGTTGGAATATTGCATGCAATTCTGGTCTCCTTCCTATCGGAAAGATGTTATGAAACTTGAAAGGATTCCGAAAAGATTTACAAGGATGTTGCCAGGGTTGGAGGATTTGAGCTAAAGGGAGAGGTTGAATAGGTTGAGCTGTTTTCCCAGGAGCGTTGGAGACTGAGGGGTGACCTTAGATTAGATTAATTAGATTAGATTACATTACAGTGTGGAAACAGGCCCTTTGGCCCAACAAGTCCACACCGACCCACCGAAGCGCAACCCACCCATACCCCTACATTTACCCCTTACCTAACACTACGGGCAATTTAGCATGGTCAATTCACCTGACCTGCACATCTTTGGACTGTGGGAGGAAACCGGAGTACCCGGAGGAAACCCACGTAGACATGGGGAGAACGTGCACACTCCACACAGTCAGTAGCCTGAGGCGGGAATTGAACCCGGGTCTCCGGCTCTGTGAGGCAGCAGTGCTAACCACTGTGCCACCGTGCTGCCCACAAACCTTCTAGAGGTTTATAAAATCATGAGGGGCATGGATAGTATAAATAGACAAAGTCTTTTCCCTGGGGTCGGGGAGTCCAGAGCTAGAGGGCATAGGTTTAGGGTGAGATGGGAAAGATATAAAAGGAACCTAAGGGGCAACGTTTTCATGCAGAGGGTGGTGCGTGTATGGAATAAATTGCCAGAGAAAGTGTTGGAGGCTGGTACAATTGCAATATTTAAGAGGCATTTGGATGGGTATATGAATAGGAAGGGTTTGGAGGTAAATGGGCAGGGTGCTGGCAGGTGGGACTAGATTTGGTTGGGCTACCTGAATGGTATGGACAAGTTGACCTGAGCCTGGGGGTCAGGGGTTCATGGTCGCGAGAAGGAAGAAGAGAGAATAGGGAAAAAAAATTACAAAAAGGAGTAGAAAAAAGAAAGGAGAAAAAGAAAAGGAAATGAATCAAGTGGATGAGCTCTGTCTGAAGCCTCCTACGCTGCCACCACCTTGGATAGTTTTGTATTTTCCATGCTGTAGATCTGTATGACTTCAATACTCTATGACTTTTGGCAGTGTTCTTTGGTACCAATTGCTTCACATTGACCAACAAAATGGATCTGTCTGTCATCAGTCAAAGCAGCAATTGTGGCCATTTTATCCTCATAGCTGGGCAACAAGAGATACCTGCCTCTGTTATTTTATTTAACTCCTTCAGAGTCTGCAAATTTCCAACCCATACTAAGCATCCTTGAAGAATATACCTCAATAGTCTGGTTCCCATCATGTATAATTATAATGTTTTCATTTTTCCCAATAACTTTCTCCAGGCCTTTTCAACTCCTCTTTCTTATAATGAACTATATCTACCAGGTTGAAACTGATTTTCAATAGCTTTACCTTATATTTTAAAGCTTACTGAATTCTTTCTGAGACATCAGCTTTCATGAAAGCTTTTCTGCCTGCATACAAATGCTCTGAAAAAGTCGATCTAATTGTGGTCCCTTCCCAAGTTGGTGACTGATCACTTATTACTGATGGAACTTTAGGGTTTCTACCTAAAGACTAATATGGACCAAACGCAAGCAAGTGGGACTAGCTTAGTTTGGGAAATCTGGTTGCCATGGAATGGTTTGAATGAAGAGTCTATTTCCGTGCTGTATGATTTATAGTATGAACTATAATCGTCCAACCATCTGTAACAGATTCCTAGCATGTAGAGCCCACATTTATGGCATATGGTCATTTACAGTCTCGCTGATGAGTCAACATTTCATGAGCCATTTGCCTGCATGGTACCTTTTACAAATCTCTTGCTAAAAGGGCTCTCTACTGCTGTATTCATTACTATTATGTTCATATTCACAACATATTTCTAAATTTGTCATTTACAAATTCCCCTCCATTATCAATGAGAAATTTTGTTAGTGGCTAATTCCAGTCCATGTCCACTTTTCCATTACCTTGTCCATGATTACTTTCTGATCTTTACTATGTCATTATTGTTGACTGACAAAATCTGTCAGTCTATAAAATGTGAATTTTTATAGACTTTTATAGATTTTCTAAATCTATAAAATGTGAATTTTTTTTTCTCCCCTGTATCTCATTTCTTTAAATTCATAGCCACTAACACTTTGAAAGTTCTTGCTAAGGGCAGACTTATTCGAGGTAGTGATGGTGTTCAGTGATTTTTTTTTTACAAATCTCACATCTATCACTTATCAATTTTATAAGATCACCATACTCCCCATCCCTTATTTCTGCATGCTTTACAAAAATTTTCAAATTTTTGGATACCTATGTAATCTTAATAGAATAGACTTTTTCTTATAAATTTCTAGCCCCTAATGACAAGAACACTTCTTTAATTTCTTTAGTGGGAATGTTACATTCCCTAATGGAATGCAATAATGTCACAAATGTGTAAATTTGCAAAGTTACAGATTTTCCAGATACATTTGCTTTGTTGTTTGCATCTCCAGTTTTATGTGTGCTTTCTTCATCGATAGCCTACTTAGTAACACTAGTATTTTGTTAGACATTACATTATGCTAATAAAATGATTGATTCTAGCTATTTTCCAAAGTTTGATCATTCTTTGTAAAAGACTTCCATGTGCGTATTATCCCTAAATCTGAACAGGTGGAACTCTCGAATTTCTTAACTTTGTTTCGATCTTTATTACTCAAAATCCAGGAACATTTTAACCCATCGTTTTCACAAACTGTGGACCCTGTCTCCACTATTCAATACTGCACAATTGAAAGACTCTGACACCAATACATCCATCACTGGGCTGAGACTTCTTGTGACCAATACAATGCCCTCTCTTTGATCTGTATTGTCATCTTCTCATTCTATTTCATGTTTAGGTTTCAAAACTTTTTAATATTACTTTGGACAGTACTTTGAATTGCACCTAAAATATTTATTAATTGCACATAAGAGAGTTGTACAGCATGGAAACAGACTGTCAATCCAACTCATCCATGCTGATCAGATATCCTGAGCATTGCACTCTGAGCATTTCTTTGATTCATTCACTTATTGTAGATCTGAAACTCTCTTTGTTTCTTAAAATCATTAGCATTTCTAATACTCATTTTTCTTATTTATAGTGTTCTTTTCGTTTAATCACCTGCAACCTGTTTCTATACTGTCTCTCCACTTTTAAGATTTTTGCCTGGTTATGTTCTGCCTCCTTAGGAGCTCAGCTCATGTGCGTGATATCACAGACACTGGCCTATCTATGGAAGGAACCTTACCAATTAAATAAATGGGAATAAAATTGGACTTGGACCAAAGTAGTAAAGGCTGGATAATGAATTGGCAATTTATTTCATAACCAGCCAATTTTCACTTCCATTGAAATTGGGGCCTTACACAAAGCAAATTGCTAATTCAATTTGGAATTTAGAATTAGCTTTATTGTCACATGTACAAGTCACAGCTTATGGCGCCATCTTAGATATAAAAGTCCCTAGGTACAGCTTTTTAAGTTACAGGTCTTGGAAAAATAGAGAAGTAACAAAGTCCAATATTACAGATTTTAAGAATAAATTATAAAATGGAGAGAAAAAAGTTCGGAACACTGGTTTCCGACCCAGTCCATGCTGGCACCTAGCCTACGGTCCACACCAGTCCTGACTTTATCTTAGGGCTCAAGAGGTGGGGAGATTGCTCTGGAATCACTTCAAGACTGGCCAGGCTGAGAGACCACCACATACCACCCACAGAGACCACCATGCCGGGCCGTGGGGAGATTGCCACGCCAGGCTGAGAGGACACCACATGCCACCCAGAGACCACCATGCCGGGCCGTGGGGAGATCGCCATGCTAGGCTGAGAGGACACCACATGCCACCCAGAGACCACCATGCTGGACCGCTGGGAGATTGCCATGCCACGGCAGGCCGAGAGCTGTCATGTCGTGCCTGAACTGAGGCTGGGAGTACAAAGGCTGAGAGTTATGAGGCAGCGAGGTTGGAGGTTGGGAGTTTTGAGGCCATGAGGACTGAGGCAGGGAGATTGGAGGCTGGGAATTCAGAGGCTGGACATTGGAGTGTGGGAGATCAGAGGTTGCGAGGTCAGAGGCCAGGAGGTCGGACGCTGGGAAGAGAGAGGAGGAAGAAGCAGTGAAGAAAAGAGAATAAAAAAGGAACAGATGGAACAGACAAGCTCTGGCTGAAGCATCTTACTCTGTCGCCATCTTGGCTATATGAGTAACTTGCTATTACTGGATTTATTCTACCAAAACTACATTCATATTAATGGAACTTTCTTGTTCAATGCTTGTTATGCTATATTGTACCAAGGTAGATATCTTCATTGAATAAAAATCAAAACACTTGGTGGTCATTTATCTGATCCACTTGACAGTTCCTTCACCTGTGTGCCTTTGGAAGACCCATTGTGTGTAATCATGTTGCAATTTCTGTTTGATTTTCAAATTTCAGTCAGGTAACAGCCAACATAATTAAACACATGTCAAAAACATTCTGTCAAAAGCAACAGAAAATCAAACTAAAATGGGATAAATTCTGTACTAAGCCTACAATGCCAAAGGAGGGGCAAAACATTTGAAGCAACATGCAGGAAACAACATAGAAGAGATATTTGAGACAAAAAAAAAGACCCCTTAAAACAGAATGGTGACAGTGTTATGCATAATCATTTTCAAAAATACTGATGTGCTATAATTAGTTGGTCGATGATGCTTGATAGATTGAAATATGTCAGAGCCATGTGCTAACTTGTTCCATCCCAAAATAGCAATAGAGTCCTATTTTCATCATAAATTCCTGAAGGAAAAGAGCGCTGGAGGACTGGAGAGTGGCTAATGTTGTGCCTTTATTTAAGAAATGCTGGAAGGAGAAGACTGGGAACTATAGACCCGTGAGTCTAACATTGTTGGTGAGTAAATTACTGGAGGTGATTTTGAATGAATGATTTGCATGCACTTGGAGAGGCAAGAACTGATTAAGGATAGTCAGCATATCTTGTGCGAGGGAAATTGTATCTCACAAACTTGATTGAGTTTTTTTAAGGAAGTAACAGAAATGATTAATGAAGGCAGAGGGTTAGACATTGTTTACATGGTCTTCAGTAAAGCCTTTGTCAGTCGCATGGTAGTCGCAAAGTTAGATCACATGAGATTCAGAGTGAGCTTGCCAATTAGATACAAAATTGGTTTGATGGTAGGAGAAAGAGAGTGGTGGTGGAGGGTGCTTTTTGGACAGGAGGCCTGTGACCAGTGGTGTTCCACAGGGATTGGTTCGCTTTTATTTGTCATTTATATAAATGATTTGGATGGGAATTTAGGAGACATGTTAGTAAGTTGGCGGATGCTACCAAAGGTTTTGGTTTAATGGACAATGAAGAAGGTTATCTAAGATTACAAAGCGATCTTGATCAATTGGCATAGCTCCTTCATCTCCCAGAACTGGTCCCCCATTTATTCCCACATCAACTCACCCACTTGTCATTTTTATTCTACTTATTCTGTTCCGATGATAATTCTCATGTGGCTCAGGAAATAGTCTAGAGACAGGAACGCGGGATGTAAGAGCATATGATTTAGGAGTAGGAATAGTATCATGGCTGATTCCCAGCCTGCTTCCAATAACCCTTGATTCCATTGTCTATCAAAACTCTATCTAATTCAGCCCCAAATCAATTTAAAGGACAAGCATTTACTACTTAGAGGAAGAGAATTCCATACTCTAATGAGCCTCTGGGAGAAAAAGAATGTCCCCACCTTTTACTTTTGATCTATACCCCCAGGTTTTGTGTCCCTCACAAAATGAAACATTCTCCAGGTATCTGCCCAGTCCGCTTCCTTCAGATTATTTTTCCTGGCATCCTGCATTTAAGTTGGAGTCTAACCTATCATACTCTTGCAGCAATATCGCCTCACTATTCCTACCAATTTATTCTGATATGGAGTACTGAAACTGGATTAAATCCTCCCTTTCCAAGCTGTGGCCATGAAATATTCCCAAACCTGGAAATACGCAAGAGATCTTGTTTTTATCTACAGAGGATGACAGCTCTCCCTTATGAAGCCAATTTGGGGGGGGCAGTTAGTATAAGGGCCAGAGTCACACACAGGCGAGACTGAGTAAGCATGAAAGGTTTCCCTCTGAAACCAATTATGAATTCAAGTTATGAGCTATTATGTTAGATTTCAACCTGTATTTTCCAAATTATTCGTCCAATACCTGGAATGAGAGGGATGGCTTATGAGAAATGGTTGGATAGACTAGGCCAGCATCCACACGTTTACAAGAATAAGAGGTGATTTGATTGAAACATAAAATTTTCGCAGAGCATAGTTCATCTCATGAGAATATCTAGAACTGGTGGGGTCGCTATTTAAAAATCAGGAGTTACTCTTTTAAAAGAAAGGTGAGGTGAATGTTTTTCTCTCCTAGGATTGTGAATCTCTTCCTGAAAAGGTGGTGGAAACAGAGTCCTAGAACGTTTTTAAGATGGAGGTAGATGGGTCCTAGCTAAACAAAGAGGTGAGAGGTTCTTGGGGTAGGCAGGAGTGGGAATTTGATGTCACAAGCAGATCAGCCATGATCTTATTGTATGGCAGAGCAGGCTTGAGGGGCTGAATGGGCTACTCCTGCAATTTGTACATTTGTAAATAACATTGCTAGACAATTAATATGGAGAACTGAGAAGTTAAGAGAAAATTGAAAGGTGCACAGGCAGTAGCATAATTTGTGATGGTATTATGTTGTAAATAAAATGCCAAAGTGTGAGATTGTGATTTGTTTCTGTTCTCAAGTCTGCAGACTTCTGTGAATTATGGGCACACTGTGCTGGTAAGGTTTTTCTGGAAGGAGACAATATGTAGAAACTTTTTAGATCATATTAATCACTGGGACATGAATGTGTTTAATTTCATATTTCACATAAATGAATAAGAATCGAGTCAAAGACGGTCAGATCAGGAGGAGTGACTTAAAGCTTTGTCTAAATTTCTGAATTCTTAGAAGATCTGAAAACCAAAATGATCATGAAACTATAAGAATAAGACGTTTTTCAGCCAATCCAGCTTGCTCTATCATTCACTAAAACACGGCTGAGCTCAATCTGACCTTAACTCCAGTCTTTTGCCTCTTGCCTTTGTCTTGAAAATATTCAATTACACAGTCACCATTACTCTCTGTGGAAGAGAATGTCAAAACTAACAACACTTTGAGAGACAAAACCTTTGCCATCCTTTTCTTTTATGGGAGTGCTTTTTAATAAACAAATAAACTGTTACCCTAAATTACCCCACAAGAGTAAACATCCTATTACTTTCTGCCCTGTCAAGCCTACTGAAAATTTTGCAAGTTTCAATAGGATCATCTCTCATTATCATCTCTCATTATTCTTGATTCTAAAAGTGTAGGTCAACCTTTCCTTGTAAGACAGCCCTTTTAGGAGTCAGCTCAGTGGACAGTCTCTGAATTGCTTGCAATGAAACTACATCCCTCTTTAAGTATGAAGGGCAAAATTGTATGCAATACTCTCACCAATGCCCTGACCAGCTGCAGCATGTTTTGCCAACTTTTCTATTATGTTGTCTTGCAATGCAGGTCCACGTTCCATTTGCCTGTCTAATGTTGCCTGCATGCTAGTATTCAATGGTTTAAATACAATGACACACAGATAACAAAATTCTGCGCACTGTCTGCATTTAAATAATATTCTGCTGGTCTATTCATCCTGCCAAACAGGGCAACCTCCCAGATGTCCAGGGATTGAACCTAAGCAGCTAAAGGTATGGTCACAACTGATGGTCAAAGGGAAGGGACGAGGCACAGGAGAAGTGATGCTCAAATCTTCCCCCACTGTGATTCTATTTCAGTTCTGTTGTATTAACATGACCCTAGAATTAAGAGAGTGGAGTGGGCAAGGTGGAGTTTATGGATAAGATTCTGAGAGGTGGAGTAGGGGATGCTGGTTGGTTGTGAGAGTGTGGATGTTACCTAGGGGGTTGAGAGAGTTGTTGTGATAGGTGGTTTGTTGAGTGGGTTTTCTAGGAGCGACCGAGGGACAGGTAGATTCCAGTGGCACAGTAACTTTTGTACACCAATTGGTCCATGAATATACTTGTAGAGATTGTGCCTTAGGCCACTTGTCTTCTGCATGCAACTACAATAGACAGGAAATAATATATCAGAGTACAGGCAGTTTGAATTCAGGCTGACTGCCTGAGTAAATCCTTCCTAGTGAAAGTAAAAAACTTGTTCAAAACTGCTTGCAGCAATTCACTCCAGGTTTTGGCTAGTTTTTGTTGACTGGAACCAGTCATAGATAAGATAGAGTGAACAGATACATCACTTTGGTGTGTCTTGGGCAGCCTGACAGATGCATGGAGCAAGAGGACAAGCCTTATCATACATACGTCACTTCTCAGCTCCTTGCTCTTCCACATAACCCGCAAGTATTTCTCTTTAAGCTTGATTCATAAGTACTGGTCATGCTGAGCAGTGGGTCCACTGGACCTGTCATTCAGAATGGTTTGCATTTTGTGGCTATAGCCATGAAGTTGTGCATGATTAGTCCAGTCCCCTTGTTGAGTTTAATTATATTTCTTGTACAATTTGGCCTTGAGGCCATACAACCCCGCCAGACATCTTGGAGGATGATACTGGAGAAGATTGCAGAGTTGCGAAGGAGTCTATGAGGCTGTTGTAAAAGTAAGGATGAGAATGTTAGCATTGCTTGAATGGGAGCCAGTGTGGGCCAACAAATGTAGGTGTGTTTGTGGAATGGGATTTGGTGCGAGTTTGTTGTGAACAACACATAAGTTCAGTTTCACAGCAAGAGAAATGGGGGAGTGTTGTCGAGAATCGCCAAGCTGAGAAATTTTCGAAAATGCCTGGATAACAGAGGACTGAAAAAATGAATGAATGGGATCTAACGCAAGCAGAGCTCTGCTAATCTCAGGTAGAATACAGTGATCGCCTTTGGAAATTTTAAGAAAGTTTGGTGGACCCAGTCCAGACCTCTTCTGTAGGTAGCCAGAAGCATATACATCAGTCTTCAACCAGTTCAACCTTGTCCATGTGCTATCAAGAAATGGCTGGTGGCAGTGGATACTGCAAAGGCTATCGGCCCGAACTATATTACAGCAATAGCACCCTAGACTTGTGCTCCAGAATTTGCTATGCCCCTAATCAAGCTGTCTGAGCATAGCTACATCATCTTTCCCCTTCCATCCTCCGTTAGAAAGATGGAAGTGGCGATGTTCACTGATGATTGCACTATTTCCAGCATCGTTTGAAACCCCTCAGACACTGAAGCAGTTCATGTCCAAATGCAACAAGATCTGGATAATATCCAGGCTAGTGCAGTGATTGGAACCAGGTGAGCCTTGTTGACTACGAGGTCCTTGATTGGTGTTGTTAACCTGACCCCGTCAGGAAAACTCCGACTGACCAACATAACGAGGAGATTAGAATCTCCTTGAAGGAAAAAAACCCAGGAGATTTAGATCTCCTCCATTCAGGGAACTAACTCAGAGCTGGCTGGCCACAGCTCCTGTAATGTGCACAAGTAAATAAAGGGTTGACGTGGCGACTGGATATCGGCCTTTTGCAGTTATATCAGACAGATAGTTATAGTTAGTATGACAGTCTACCTATCCTCAGTGCCATACTGTGTTGTCCAACCCAGTGTAAGGGAGGCCTACTCCTTCTCGAATGCCCACCTCATCCTAGCTTCTAACCTCCAGAAACTCGATCCCCGACCTGTCCGGACTTGTCCGACCAGCTCCTTTTCCACCTATCCACTCCACCCTCTCCTCCCTGACCTATCACCTTCATCTCCTTCCCCACTGACCTACTGTACTCTATGCCACTCTCTCCCCACCCCCACCCTCCTCTAGCTTATCTCTCCACGCTTCAGGCTCTCTGCCTTTATTCCTGATGAAGGGCTTTTGCCCGAAATGTCGATTTTGCCTGTCCTCGGATGCTGCCTGAATTGCTGTGCTCTTCCAGCACCACTGATCCAGAATCTGGTTTCCAGCATCTGCAGTCATTGTTTTTACAACATTAACATCTTGTCATTGTTCAATGTTGGAGCATGGCATGTTATAAAGTCTTCACACAGTTGTTCATCTTAACTTTTATTGAACAGTAAAAGTGAAGATTCTGGATTAGTGGTGCTGGAAGAGCACAGCAATTCAGGCAGCATCCAAGGAGCAGCGAAATCGACGTTTCGGGCAAAAGCGCTTCATCAGGAATGAAGACAGGGAGCCTCCAGGGTGGAAAGATGCCTTTGGTCCAGCTGAAGGGCTTTTGCCCGAAATGTCGATTTTCCTGCTCCTCGGTTGCTGCCTGACCTGCTGAGCTTTTCCAGCACCACTCTAATCTAGACTCTGATCTCCAGTATCTGCAGTCCTCACTTTTGACTTCAATGAAATCCTGTCTGGCTTGCTGCCCCTGATACTACACTGTTCTGTTGTGGTGAAGGTGATCTCCCTCCTGCTCCTTTCTGTCTTTAAGACTATTCCTGCTTTCTCAGTTCCTTAGAGTGCATCAGATTTGCTCATTGCCTGTTCCAGTTGTTCAGAGCACGGCTCTAAAGGTTACCTGACACAGCCCGCTTGATTGCATTGCAACATCCCTTTCCCGCAAAACCAATCTTCAGAGGATCTATCATCTGTTCGATGATGGCTCTGGTGAAAGATTGGCCAGCACCATGTTGATGCTTGGCTTCAGTAAGGGGGTTGCGTAGTGGAGTCACTAGCCGGAATATAGTCCTCGTCTCTCAGTGATAATCCTTGTAAGGTCAGCTTTGACTGAGGACCACTCCCCTTAGAATTTGAAATGAGACATTTCGTTGAAGCACCTTCAGTGAGTTAGCCAATAAGATTCTGGCACATGCTGCAGGTGACATTGACATAGCAGAGTGCTGCACAGCAACATATCCACCCCCTTGACTGACCACTGATGACTAACGTGACAAGCTGTCTGGCATAGTGTCTGTGCTGAGAGGTTAGGCAAGACAGAAGTACTGTGAGAGTGTAAGTTCTGAATGATGTGGCAATGCGCAAAAAGACAATGCAAGGCAAGGAAGAGATGCTCTGACCATCCAACTAGATGCAAGTTGTGTGGGTGCTAAGAGAGCAAGTAAAGAACCCTGAGAAATATCCTGTTCTGATGCATGCCTGTCCCTGGGGACAAAGTGGCCTGGAAGCTGCCTTGCAATGAATGGAGTTTGTGTGCTACTAAGTAGTGTTGAAATGGTGAACTCTACTATAAATGAGGTGGAGATCTCATAGATACCTATAAAAGTCTAACAGGTCTTGACAGGATAAGTGCAGGGAGAATGTTCCTGATGACCAGGGGTCACAGTCTAAGGGTACAGGGTGGGCCATTTAAGACTAAGTTGAGGTAAAGTTTCTTCACCCAGAGAATAGTATGCATGTGACATTCTCAGCCACGGAAAGCAGCTGGGGCCAAAACATTGGATATTTTCATGAAGGAAATAGATAATTCATAGGGCTAAAGGGATCAAAGGCGATTAGGAAGAACCAGGAAAAGGGTATTGAGTTGGATGGTCAAATATGATTGTATTTAATGGAGAGTCAAGCTCAAAGAGCCAATGGCCCAATCCTGTTCCTGTTTTCTATGTTTATATGACAATAAAGTGAGGCTGGTGCCTGTCCAATGGCAGCCTTTGTGGATGAAGAATGCAGGCAGTCATTGGTCATGGGGCCTGCCCTTTTGGAGTAAACTGGCCAAGATGGAGGCCAAGAGGAGCAGTTAGCTAGAGCTGGCAGGTACTTTTTCAGACTTTGATGGTAGAAAATGTTTCCGACTAGTTTCTGCCATTGCCTGGTAAAGCAGCAAACAGCACATAGATGAAGTGAGATTAGATGTGAATGAGATGTTAATGCATGCAAATTGGTCTCTTACTGCTCATTAGCGAAGTTCACATCTTGCTGTTAAAACTTTGGGTAGAAAATCAGACTTTTTTTTCTAACCTTTCCTCACCACCTTGTCATTGTCCAGTTGTTCAGGGACTGGGAAGATTCTACCCATTGTTTAATGTTGAAATTCCAGGAGTAGATTTATTTATTGAGGGACTTGTATATTTTTGGGCAAAATTAAGACCAAATCGAACTAAGTTTAAAAACTGTGGCATCTGTCGAGAGCAGAGATAACCATTTTTTCATAGTTTAGCATTATGCTAATAACAGAATGCATTTTATAACTTTTTTTCTTCCCATTATAAATAATTATGTTGGCAAAATAATTATTCTTGCAAACATTGCTGTGTACTAATGTCTTATGATATAAATCTAACTACAATGATTACATTACTGTGAAAGAGCATTTTTGCAAAAAGTCCTTGTGAAATTTATTGGGTTTGACAAAAAGTTTCATGTGCATCATTTTGCAAGATAGTAATTTTGAACAGTGTGCTCTATTAATATGTAAAATAATCGAAAGACCTCCAGAATAAAAGACAGTTTTATGAGCCAAATGATTTCAGAGACTCTTTTTATTGGTCAGTTGCCAGTGAATACAGCCAGCTCAGGGTTCATGCTGCTTTGAAATGAGATGCATCAAACAAATTGCCATGTCAAAGGTCACGGCACAAAAATATTCCAACTTGCTTACAAAATGGAACGCTGTTGTCTGAAAATTGGTCTTGGTATGTTGTTAAGTTGAACTACAGTTCTTCCTGTTTCTTTTCAGGGAAATAAATTCACCAATTTAAAATCCCGGTTTGACCATTTTTGGCCCCGTACATGGTCTACATTGACACTCATACCACAGAACAACCAATGAATAGGAAAATCACCTACCTTTCAGATCGCTCCGACAAACTGGAGACACTGGCATAGCTGGAATAGTACATCAGATGGGAATTGCTCCAAAAGTGAGGAATGCTTTAAGATAGCATCATATAGCACAGAATGAGACCATACAGCTCATTGTGTTTGTGATCATTGAAATGAGCAATCCAACTAGTCCCATTCTCTTGCTCATTCCTCTGACTGGCAAATTCTCCCTTTCCAAGTGTATGCACATTTTGAATGTTACTGATACATCTGCTTCTTACATGCGTTCATGCATTTCATTACCAATCATCATAACTTGCTGCACTTTAAAAGAAAATCTCCCCATCTCCTCAATCATTCATTTGCCAATTATCTTAAATCCATATCTTCTGATTTCTAACCTGCCAGATTTTCTTCACATGCTTTATCAAAACTCCTCATAAATTGGAATGGCTCTATTCATTTCCCTTTACACTCAGGGTAACTAGCCCAGTTTATTCAGGCTTGTTCATGGCATAATGTTGGTAAATCTCCAAAGGCTTGATAGATTTGGAATCACACAGGGAAGGAAATAGTGAACTAGGTTGATTCAATGTCCAGGAACTGGCAAACATCAAGAAAGTGGTTCATTACTTCATTCAGTGATGGCACGGGTGGTACAGTGACTCAATGGTTAGCACTGCTGCCTCACAGTGCCAGGGACCCGGGTTCGATTCCAGTCTCGGGTAACTCTCTATGTGGAGTTTGCACATTCTCCCTGTGTCTGCGTGGGTTTCCTCCGGGTGCTCCGGTTTCCTCCTGTAGTCCAAAGGTGTGCAGTTTAGGTGATATGGCCATGCTAAATTCCCCATAGTGTTCAGGGATATGTAGGTTAGGTGCATTAGTCAGGGGCAAATATCGGGTAGGGGAATGGGTCTGGGTGGGTTACTCTTTGGAGGGTCAGTGTGGACATGTTGGGCCAAATGGTCTGTTTCCACACTGTAGGGATTCTATGAAAATAAGCTATTTACACAGGGCTAAGTTTCAAGCGCTTGCAAGAAATTCCTCTCTGTGAGTCATTCCAATTCAAATTGCAAGATGAGCAGGAGTAAACCTTGGTTATTTAGACGTGGAGCTGCAATAACAAGCAATGTATGTAAGGCGTTACAGTTAGAGTTAAGAATTACATATGGCAACCATTAATTCCAAGATGGCAACAGCAGTGTAGCAGCACTCGTGCCCGAATCCAGACCCGAGAGCTGCTCCACTTCTGTCTGCTTTCCTTTTTTCTCTTTCTTTATTTTGTTTTATTTCTTTCTTTTTCCTCTGTCAGGGGCAGAAATTCCCTTCCTGGAGTGTCGGCCGTAGCAGGAGTAGTCCTCTTCCTGGACAGTTTGTAGCGGTGGGTTCCTTTGCCAAAATGGTGGTCCCAGGAAGCAGCAGCAACAGCAATGTAAGCCAGACTGAGGCACTGGCAGCTTTGTGGCGGTGGGCCCAGTGTCGGGTTGGAGCCCAGTTCGGGACCCGGTAGCTTCAGCGGAAGCCCAGCATGGACTCCTGGCGGAATGACATCCAGGGGAGGTGAGATAGCGCCGTCGAGTGATGACAACGTCCTAGAGTTGGCAGCAGGGCCCAGGTACCTGACAGCAGAGGAGATGGTGTCCCGGCAGAGTGTGGGAACTTGAGGCACTTGAGTGTTCACAGACTGAGGTAGGGACTTTGTTTTTCTGGCTGAGAGCGACTCATGGCAGAGACAGGGGAGTGACCGAGACATTTTCTCTTTTTATTGGCTGTTTTATTTCTGCCTCTGTTTTTAATTCTGTCTTTTGTCTACTAAAATGGCATTGGAGAGTGGGACTTTGCACACTTTTTACTGTATTCTTGTATTCCTGCACACCAGTACACATGACAATAAACTCTAAATCTAAAAATGTCTGGGCACAGCAACAGCATTTAACTCAGCATCGCTCATGGGTAATGATACTGATGTCGGTTTGTATCCTTTCAATATGTCTGCTGGGATTACAGATTGGGGCCAGGAGGTAAAGGCAGCTTCCTAACATATATTTGACTAGTGGGGCATGAACTTGCACTTCCTAATAGTGTTGGTTGACTCACTTTTTCAATGATACGTATGCATAAAGGATGATTCATTTATTTTCTAAGCTTTATCAAGCTTTCTGGTTTGATAGTTCAAACCCAAGCAAACATGAAAAGAACATACAAACTTCACACTGACAGTTGCCTGAGGGTGGAATCAAACCCAGTGCTTTGAGGCAGCAGTGTTAACCACTGAGCCTCCATGCTGCCCCAATCAGTTGCCAATTAGTAAATTCCATAAAGTCCAGGATTTGGGCTCCAACCTCACTCTCTGATCCGAATGACTCACTTTGCATTAACTGATGCCATTCCATTGTTCGACCATTTTCTCAAACATCAGACCTCACTGAAGGTATCCTCAATGAAATCTGCCACTTGATGTAGCCACAGCTATACCTTAGATCAGGAAAATGATGGCATTGCCAGTGTCTGTGTTACGCTTATCATGGCCACAAGCTTTCATGAGTTAAGCTGCTGCAAGGCTGGACCTCCTAGCAGAGCACTTTAGGGAACTGGACGCCTCCTAGCAGAGCGCTTTAGGGAACATCTATGGGACACCCGCACCAATCAACCACACCGCCCTGTGGCCAAACATTTCAACTCCCCCTGCCACTCAGCTGAGGACATGGAGGTCCTGGACTTCCTTCACCGCTGCTCCCTCACCACCCGACGCCTGGAGGAAGAACGCCTCGTCTTCCGCCTCGGAACACTTCAACCCCAGGGCATCAATGTGGACTTCACCAGTTTCCTTATTTCCCCTTCCCCCACCTCACCCCAGCTCCAAACGTTCAGCTCAGCACTGTCCCCATGACCTGTCCAACCGGCCTATCTTTTTTTCCACCTACCCACTCCACCCTCCTGTCTGACCTATCACCTTCATTCCACCCCCATTCACCCATTGTATTCTTTGCTACCTTCCCCCACCCTCCTCTCTGACCTATCATCTTCATCCCCACCCCCATTCATCTATTGTACTCTGTGCTACTTTCTCCTCACCCCCACCCTCCTCTTATTTATCTCTCCACCCTGCAGGCACTCTGCCTGTATTCCTGATGAAGGACTTTTGCCCGAAACGCCGATTTTCCTGCTCCTCAGATGCTGCCTGAACTGCTGTGCTTTTCCAGCACCACTCTACTCCCGAGGTGACATTAACAGCATTTTCAATTTCAATTCACTTGTAATCCATTCAGACAGTCAGTTAGGGGAGATAATAGGTCACTCAAAGGTGGATTTCCCTGCATGTACCAAGTCAAGCCCAATGGAGCAGGTGGAACTTGGTTGGTGCTGTCAGAGACTCATGTGAACCAGAACAGATCTGTGGAAGCTGGGAGATTGAAACTGGAGATGTGGCCCCTGTGGATAGATCAGATCTTACCTCAACTCCAGTCAAGCACAAAGCCTCTAATGCATGTTCACAAAGCCTTTGGAGTGTGCACTAACTCACAGTACATTATAATTCATTTCTCTTCCTGTGTAAACAGATCCCACAGCTGTTCCAACAATAATGGATTGACTTTCTAGTGATTAATACAACTAAGTGGCTTGCTAGGCCATTTCAGAGGGCAGTTGAGAGTCAACCACTTTGCTTTGATTCTGGAGTCATATGTAGGCCAGACCAGGTAAGGATGGCAGATTTCTTTCCCTAAAGGACATTAGGGAACCAGATGGGTTTTTCCCCAAATATTGACAATGGTTTCATGGTCAGCAGTCAACTCTCAATTCCAGACTTTTGTTCTTTTCATTGAATTCAAATTCCACCATGGCAGGATTCGAACCCAGGTCCCCAGAAGGTTATTCTGTGTTTCTGGATTAATAATCGAGTGATAATGCCACTGTGCCATTGTCTCCAGCATCACAGATACCAGTCTCCAGCCAATTCGATTCACT